>NC_092177.1:42903490-42933490 GCF_045791955.1 Oncorhynchus clarkii lewisi | reverse complement strand
ACAAAAGACGTTGCATTTAGGGACTAGTCTTACATTAGTTATAACACTCCTTAATTAAGATTATAATATTTATGTCCATGTTCAAAGAACCAACACTGTTTTTCCATTCTTTCCAATATTACTACTTCCTTATTCTGCCAACCTTAGAGATTGAACCATTCTCTGCAAAGTGTGCTTAAATGTGACATGTGTTGGGGGTTGCCAGAACTTGCTGTTGGACGAGGCGACGGCAGCCATTGACACAGAGACAGACCGGCTGATTCAGGACACCATCCATGAGTCGTTCAGCAGCTGCACCACGCTGATCATCGCCCATCGCCTCAATACTGTGATGAGCTGTAACAGGATCATGGTGTTGGACCAGGGACAGGTGGGTCTTCTGCACCATAGAAATATACAATGTCTCAAATAGCACCCTATTCCCTATGTAGTGCACTACTTTTGACCAGGGACTATAGCGTTCTGGTCAAAAGTAGCTCAAATCTATTGAATCATGTGAAAGGTGGGCTAATATACTAAACAAAATATTTGATATACTACATTATAGTTAAGGGCACATTTCTGTTGTGAGTCAAAAGACTTGTTGGTCATAAAATACTTTATTTATTTTCTCAATTCCACAACAGATGTTGGAATTCGACACCCCTGCTGCTCTGCTGGCAGACGTCAACTCCAGATTCCGGGCCATGTTCGAGGCATTTGACGGCAAGCTCAGTAACACAAAGAAGTGACCCCAGTCGTTGAATAGGTACAAAGGAGCTCTTATAAAACAGGCAATGCAGCAGAGGACCTCACTTGCACAAACTTTGAAGATGAACATCTCAATCTTTCCATGAAGCGAGGAAGATGTTATTTTAAAGGGCAATAGTAGAGGTTCTTACAATTACTGCTAAATCTAGAGAAGTCTGTTGATATCAAAAACCAATGATGGCTTCATGACAATGACGACAATGTTCCAAAAGATGCATCAAAGATGTGGATCTAAGGAAAGTTGGGAGTGTCATACCTGCTGACTTTTGCTGCTGTGTGGAAAGAGAGAATTTCTCTGAGGCCAAAAAAGCAAGTGCAAACAAAGGGGAACATATCCATGACACTACAGTGGCACTTTAAATTCCATGATAATGTTGCTCTACAGGGCTATCAATGAGACTCGGAAGAGAACATTCTATATGTGTTTTACTGATATAATTAGAAGGAAACCTACAGGTAAGTGCCAAAATAAAGGAAACACTAACTTTAAGTGTCTAGAGCCACCACAAGCCGCCCTAGACACTGTGTAGGCCAGTTACAAAAATCTAATGTAATCCATTCAAAATTCAGGCTATAACACAGCAAAATGTGGAAAAAGTCAAGGGGTGTGAATAATTTCTGAAGGCACTATACAAGCTAACTGCTGCTACCAGACTTTTTTATTATGATTGCTAGATAATGCAAAATAAAAAAAAATCCCCAGAATCTCCCCAAAATACGTGTAAATATTTCACTATAAATTGTGCCTTCCTTTATTATACATATGCTAAAATGTTTCTTCTATTCTACATTTACATTGTTCGTATTTTGATATTTTATTATTTCTTCTTTTTTGTTGCATTGTTGAAGGAACCTGAAAGTAAGCATTTAGTTGGACGTTGTATACCAGGGATAGGCAACTCCACTCCTCTGGGGCCTGATTGGTGTCACACTTTTGCCCCAGCCCCAGCTAACACACCTTACACCAATAATACACTAATCATGATCTTCAGTTTTGAATGAAATTCATTTCAATCAGCTGTGTTTGCTGCGGATGGAGGGAAAAGTGACACCACTCTGACCCCCGAGGACTGGAGTTTCCCATCCCTGGTGTACAATGCCTTTGGATACTATTCAGACCCCTTGACTTTTTCCACATTTTGATACATTAGACTTAGTCTAAAATTGATTAAATAAAACAAAGTCCTCAGAAATCTACACACATTACCCTATAATGACAAAGCAAAAACAGAAATAGCTTATTTACATAAGAATTCAGACCCTTTGGTATGATACTTGAAATTGAGCTCAGGTGCATCCTGTTTCCATTGGTCATCCTTGAGATGTTTATACAACTTAATTGGAGTCCACCTGTGGAAAATTCAATTGCTTGGACATGATTTGGGAAAAGCACACACCCGTCTATGTAATGTCCCACAGTTGACAGTGCATGTCAGAGCAAAAACCAAGCCATGAGGTCAAAGGAATTGTCCTTGGAGTTTGTCAGAATATGTGGGATTTTGTTTGTCCACCTGCCTCTTGAGGTTTGACCACAAGCTCTCAATGGGATTAAGGTCTGGGGAGTTTCCTGGCGATTGACCCAAGATATTGATGTATTGTTCCCAGAGCCACTTAGTTATCACTTTTGCCTTATGGCAAGGTGCTCCATCATGCTGGAAAAGGCATTGATTGTCACCAAACTGTTCCTGGATGGTTTGGAGAAGTTTCTCTTGGAGGATGTGTTGATACCATTCTTTATTCATGGCTGTGTTCTTAGGCAAAATTGTGAGTGAGCCCACTCCCTTGGCTGAGAAGCAACCCCACATATGAATGGTCTCAGGATGCTTTACTGTTGGCATGACACAGGATTGATGGTAGCACTCACCTTGTCTTCTCCGGACAAGCTTTTTTTCCGGATGCCCCAAACAATCGGAAAGGGGATTCATCAGAGAAAATGACTTTACCCCAGTCCTCAACAGTCCAATCCCTGTACCCTTTGCAGAATATCAGTCTGTCCCTGATGTTTTTCCTGGAGAGAAGTGTCTTCTTTGCTGCCCTTCTTGACACCAGGCCATCCTCCATAAGTCTTCACCTCACTGTGCGTTTTGGTCACGACTGTAGTATGCTTATTGGTCATAGTATGGATATAGTTATTATGCTTAATTAAGTTCCCGGATGTCTCAGAGCACAGAATAATGAATTTACGAGTGCTCAACACCCGTTGAATATGGCTGGTGTCAGCAAAAAAATCATAATTAAATTGTTGCCAGCAGCACAGTTAGTCACCAACGCTCTGGATAACATGAAAACTGCATAACCTGCTCTTCTAGGGCGAGAAATGGTCATTTGTCTCATTTGTGTCTGGAAGTAGCTAGCTAGCAAGTTAGCTTGGGTGCTTGAATGCCGTTGTAAGGTCAGAACGCTCAAGTCAACCCTACTCCTCTGCACGAGCTTTCATTGTACCGAGAGCGAAATGCTCTGAATTCCCAAATGGACAATCTGACAACGCTCTGAATTTACGAGTGCACTCTGGCACTCCATATTGGATTTAAGAACACACCCGAAGTCATAAAATGTCTAACTAGTAATTTGTTATGCTAATTAGCTAGCATAGCAACAGCATCAACTTCTGGTAGACAGGTGAAGCGCAAATACGCTCATCTGAAAGGATACTGTGCCGTTTACAGTATACTAAAATTAACTAATAGTATGTAGTATATACTCATTAGTATATACAGTACGTTAGTATGGGTATTCGAACACAGCTCGTGTATCCAGTACATACGACTAATACAACTTGAAACTTTAACTTGAAACACACACGCACACACTTTTAAACCTCCTATGCACATTTGAGACTTTTAGAAGTGGGGGGGACAAATGAAATGTTTTGATCCAGTCGGATAAACACTCCAAACCTCCTAACAGATCAATCGAAGGCGTCCCCATGGTCCTAAATCACAACCTCTTTTTGTATTACATTCCAATGAAAACTGGAGGGGATAAAAATGCAACTCCAGAATGTGGGACATGCCCCCCATGCCCCCCCCCCCCCCCCCCCCCCTCCGTCCGTCCCCAGTGAAAGTTGCGCTCCTGATCACTTGAAAAAAACACAATGCTGGTTGGCGAAATGTATACGTTTTTAACGATATATTTAGTCAAAATTACATTACTCAGTCAAATCACTGGACAACTGATACCAAAGCAACCGGTAGCGTTTTCCTCAAATTTGTTTTGTTCAATTTCCCAGCTGCAATAAATGCAGCTTCAGGATATGTGGTTTCCAGTTTGCATAAAGTCCAGTGTAGTTCCTTGAGGGCCATTGTGGTATTGGCTTGAGGGGGAATATACACGGCTGTGACTATAACCGAAGATGATTTTCTTGGGAGGTCATTGTTTATATTACAACTGTTTATATTACAACTGTACTCCTGGTCATTTCTCCACAACACAAATATTACAGTGGCGACAAGGTGATTCAACTTCGGATATTGCTTGAAGGGAAGAATGTTGCGGGAAGAATGTTACGTGAGTAATGAAACTCAAAATAATTATGTAATTCTACTAGCACTGCTAGTAGGTACAGTGTTCAGGAGCTGCCAAGTAGCAAGACTATTGGAGTCCAGAATAGCGACACTGCCCTCTGGTGGTTAAAAAACAAACTGTCATTGAACCCATTGAAATTAGGCGATCTCAGTGGAGAAATATTGTGGGGGAAAAAAGGAAGAAACGTAACACGGTGTGTACATTATTACAAATGAGTGCAGTGATTGAAGTAATTGCAGAAACTTCTGAAATGAAAAAAGTGAAGAATTAGATGAATTCAGAAATTAAGGAATATAAGGAAATGGAACAATTAACTGTGAAAATACCAACCATTGGTCGAGTACCAGAGTTTGAGGCTACAAAAGAGGATTTTGATTCTTATTTCGAGCATTTTGAGTGTTTGCTGGCTGCAAATGAAATCAAAGATGAAAAGAAAGCGGACGTATTTCTCAGTGTTTTGGGTCCAACTGAGTATGGTTGCTGAAAGGTTTCATTGAACCAATAAAAGCAGTGGAATTGACCTATGCAGAACTGACTGAAACTCTTTCAAGGCATTTCAAGCCTAAGCAAATTCTCATTGCAGAACGTTTCAGATTTTACCAACATCACCAGAGTCAAGGGAAAACCGTGGCTGACTACATCCTTGCTTTGAAAAGGCTGGCAAGTACATGTGAGTTTGCACAATTTCTTGATGATGCTCTTCGAGACAAGTTTGTATGTGGTCTCACAGGTGAAGCATATCACAGAAGGCTTCTGTCAGAGAAGGACCTGACCTTTAAGAAAGCCTGTGATATCGCACTTGGACTCGGATATCGCACTTGGACTATTGAGCTATCGGGACATGCAAAACGTCAGAAAGGTGTTCACAAGGTCAGTGACACGTGGTGAAAAAGGCTCACAAAAGTCACACTTTTCTCAGTCCCGTCCTCAAGGTTACACAAGAACAAAGCAGCCCACATCACAAAGGTCTAAGCCAAGTTGCTGCAGATGTGGGGGAGATAATCATGTGTCGATTCCAAAATGAAAACTGCCACAATAGTGGAAAGGTTGGACATTTACATAGAGTGTGTAAAGCTCACAAACGCACAGCAAGAACGCACAAAGTGTCAGAACCAGCACAAGAAGAGGAAGGTACAACTGAAACAGTATTGGAACTGTACACAGTGTACACAGCTCAACAACAAAAATATGGAATCTATCTCAGCATGGAGTTGGCGGGAAAACCAGTGAAAATGCAGCTGGACACGAGCGTCTGTATCGCTTGTTCCAGAAAGACTACAAAGAAAAACTGAAAAAGTGCCCTCTTCAGCCAGCGTCCATCCACCTTTCTTCATACACTGGTGACACTATTCCTGTGTTAGGGCAGATCCAGGTACCAGTCCGGTCTGAGGGGAAGGAGTGGACGCTACCGATTGTCATTGTCAAAGGAAAAAAATCAGCCTTGCTAGGCAGAAATTGCCTACAAAAGATCAAGTTGAACTGGGGAGAAATCTTCAGTCTGAGAAATGACAAGACTTCACAGCAAAAAGTCAGAGTGCAAGAAGCCTATCTTTCACAAACCACGTCCAGTTCCCTATGCTCTTAAGGAAGCAATAGAGAAGGAACTGGACCGCCTACAGAGGAATAACATCATCACGAAAGTAGCGAGGAGCGACTGGGCCGCTCCGATCGTTGTAATGCCAAAGAAAGACAAGACCGTCAGAATGTGCGGAGACTACAAGGTCACAGTGAATCACTGCATACTACCAGAGGAATATCCACTACCAAACGCTGAAGATCTGTTTGCCACTCTAGCTGGTGGGAAGGTTTTGGTGGGAAGTAAGCTTATCAGCAACTGAAGCTGGGTCCGGAGTCAGAACAGTATCTGACCGTCAATACACACAAGGGGGCTATTCAGATTCAATCGGTTGGCCTACGGAATCTCGACAGCTCCAGCGATATTCCAACACACAATGGATCCGATCTTGGACAGTATAGACAATGTTGTGTGCTTCATGGATGACATCCTTGTGTCAGCACCAACCATTGGAGAGCACCTTGTAGTGCTGGACAAAGTGATGTCAAGACTTGAGAAATACGGAGTGAGAATGAAATGCAGCAAGTGTGAGTTCCTCCAGGACTCAGTTGAGTATCTTGGATACAAGATTGATGCACAAGGCCTGCACCCAACCAACAACAAGGTGGAAGCAATCGTAAATGCAGCAGCACCCACAAATATCTCAGAGCTGAGGTCATTTTTGGGGCTCGCCCCTGAACTATTACGGAAAGTTTGTGGCAAACTTGTCCACATTGTTGCATCCGCTTCACCAACTGCTGCAGGCCGATACAAATTGAAATTGGTCCCCACAATGCGAAGAAGCATTCAAGTCTTGCATACAGCGTCTGCTAAAGAGCAAGTGGCTTGCCCACTACGACACAGATATGAAGCTGAGACTCGCGTGTGATGTATCTCCATATGGAGTAGGACCAGTCATCTCACATGTTCTACCATCAGGTGAAGAACACCCTATTGCATTTGCATCACAGACTCTGTCACCAAGTGAGAAAAATTATACTCAAATTGAGAAGGAAGCCCTGAGCATAATATTCGGAGTGAAGAAGTTTCACAAATACCTCTACGGAAGGAAGTTCCAACTGCTGACAGATCACAAGCCTCTGTTGGCCATCCTTGGACCAAAATCAGCTATACCAAGCCTTGCTGCACTTCGAATACAACGTTAGGCTCTGATATTGCTAGCCTACGACTACAAGATTGAGTACAGACGATCCAGTGATCACGCAAATGCAGATGCACTATCAAGACTACCATGCAATAGTGACTCCGACAGTGAAGATGATAGAGCAGTATTCCAGATCTCTCTCATTGACGAATTGCCCATATCTGCTTCAGACATAGCAGAGGAAACGAGGAAAGACCCAGTCCTTTCCAAAGTCTTGGACTTAACATTAGGCGGTTGGCCAACCTTCGTAAATGACGATAACCTTCATCCATTCATCGACAAGAAAGACCAATTGTCTACTGATCAAGGATGGGTTCTGTGGGAATGAAGGGTGGTGGTACCTCACAAATTCCAGAGGAGACTGCTATCTGACCTGCATGAGGGACATCCAGGGATCACTTGAATGAAAGCACTCACCTGCAGTTATCTGTGGTGGCCTGGACTGGATCAGGACATTCAACAGCATATAGGCCACTGCTCACCTTGTGAAGCTGTTCGCAACAAACCTGCTGCTGCACCTCTTCATACATGGTCCTGGGCTGCTACACCTTGGGAACGCATCCATGTGGATTATGCTGAGATTGACAAGCAACATTTCCTTGTTGTCTCCGATATCTATTCCAAGTGGATGGAAGTGTTCCCTACTCAACTGACCACAGCTGAGAAGACCATCAATCTTCTCAGACACCTGTTCGCATCCTTTGGATTAGTCAAGGAGCTCGTATCGGACAATGGCCCTCCATTCACGTCAAACAATTTTGAAATGTTTTTCAAGAACAACGGGGTAAGGCACATCCTGTCACCACCTTACCATCCGGCATCAAACGGAGAAGCGGAGAGAGCCGTGCAAACCTTTAAGAAGGCCTGGACTAGACTCGAGGTTCAGTCTGTGCCCACCCACAAAAGGCTTCCCCGGTTACTGTTTACTTACCGTAACACACCACACACAGTAACGGAATGTACACTAGCTGAACTGTTTCTGAAACGCCAACCACGTACTTAGGACACAAATTCCATCTTCGGGGCAGAATAATCCCCTGGTGCTGGGCTCTGAAAAGTCTGCTTCAACCCAGTAGTTGAAAAATGTTTAAGAATGCATTGTTCAGATATTGCATTAGTAGTTCCCTAACATATTTACCTCTTTCTCTGGGAGTTAAACACTATGGGGGAGGAGTGTAGTATCTCTGATCGACATCTGTTTATATAAGTTACTATGCTGTTACTAAGCAGTGATGTATTACGGCAGTGTTACGTTACTACACCTAATAGGAAATGCACATGCGCACTATTGTGCCGGGGGCTGTAGAGCACGTTTTTTTTTTTACTAAACGAAAACCTAACTGTACTCCCGTCTCCTGCCTGGTCATTTCTCCACAACACAAATATTAGTCACAAGGTCGGCATTTGATTGAAAAGTGACCCGTTTTAATTTGAATCAAAAACAACTTCGTATTGAAGGAGTGCCTTTGATTTGACAACCTGCATATGCGCAGTTCGGCGCAAGACCCAATTACGTGTTTCTGCACAAGTTTAATAATTGATTCGATATCTATATAGCGCTTTTCTAGCAACTGAGGTACTCAAAGCACTTTAAATGGTAGGGGGAAACTCACGTCATCAATGTGTAGCACCCACCTGATGAGGTGGTCATGTGGAATGGGGCGGTCATGATGGAATGGGGCCAGGTTGGGAATTTAGGCGTGACACCAGGGTTAATACTCTTAAAATATGAGCCATGGGATTTTTAATGACCACAGAGTCAGGACACCTGTTTAACCTCCCTTCTGAAAGACAGCACCCTATGCAGGGCAATGTCCCCTTCACTGCCTTGGGGATCTCCTTAGACCGATGGGAAATGTCCCCTACTGGCTCCCCAACACCACTTCCAGCAGTGTCTGGTCTCCCATTGAGGGACTGACCAGGACCAACCCTGCTTAGCTTCAGAGGCAAGCCAGCAGTGGGTTGCGGGGTGGTATGCAGTTGGTGCTACATTGCCATGACATGGCCTACAAGTGTTTATCGAGTATTTCTATTGGAGAAGCAGTTTTTTCCTATCTTCATACTGTCTTTAATTGCACCTTCCAAGGCCTCACCATTTCATGGGAATTTGCATTTTAATTTGGCCTTATGGGGAGGAAGAGGAATACTAATAATAATAATAATAATAATTAATGCCAACAATCACAATTAGGTTTCACCAGGTTCGCTGCTAAACTGCTAATGATTTCATGATCTGTCATGTGGACATTTATACTTTGTTGCAATATAAAACAGAGTAAATTCCACACAAACTATGCACTAAACTACCCGGTTCATAAACAAACCTATAGCATGAATAAAAATGGGTGTAAAGAAAGAATATTATTAGCTATTTTGTAGAATGTGAATGAATGTATAGTCGGCACATTACAAATGACATGTAATTACCACAGGTACAAAGTAAAAAATAAAGGGGCTATATCGTAAAAATTCATAAAAAACGAAATTTGCTTTTTTGTCTTAATCTATGGTTAGGATTAGGTATAAAATTAGCAAGAAGGTTGGGGTTAGGTTTAAAAACAGATTTTAAGAAGATACATGTTAGAAATAGGCGGGGTGTTTGACTTTGTGGCTTTGGTAACTAGTGACGACAGTATTTTGAGTTCTCTTATCTGCATCAGCGTCCTTCCGGCTTCCAAGACTCAGACCGAAAAAGGGTTGTCTCTAGTTACTACAGCCACAAAGTCAACATTTACTATATCGTAAAAAATAACGAGAGGGGGAGAATCGTTTCTTGGCCTTAATTTAAGGTGAGGTTAACAGTGTGGTTACGTTTAAAAATCAGACTATGTGAAGAGAAATAGGAGGGATTTAGCCATAATTATGACTTTGTGGCTGTGGGAACTAGTGAGCCCAACGGAAAGAGAAAAGCCTTGGCTGTGATGCCGCTGAATGATGGCTGCTTTTGGGATCCTGAGTTACGAACACCGGCCACTGAAGCGGCCACGACTCGGACCTCCGGACGTTTATCCTCAAGACCCAAAGCAAAAAGAGGTCAGAAACTTAAATCGTTTCTCAAACCAACGTTGCAAAGACAAATTGACACAAAGAGCCTAGCTACCGTTATTTGGAAAGGAGTCCCATTAGCTAACTAACTACGGTTGCTAGCTAGTCCCAGACGGCTATCACAGGCCCAAGCCAGTCTCTCTAGCAATAACAATGAACAGCTAACGTTACTTGGCTTTTCAGTTTGCTAAACATCAACCAGGTAATGTTAGCTTGATAACAGTAGTATTCTAGCTCGTAGTTAGCTAGCCAACCTTTTCTAACGTAACGTGTAAACTTTACGAGAGATAATTTGGCCATATTTCAAGTTATCAAATTAGTGCACTAACCATTAACGTTACTTGCATGGTTGCAGATTAGGTAAACTTGCTTGCATTTAATGTAACGTTAGTTAGGTACACAACTCGGATTCATTTCGGAGAAGCTTGAGGTAGCTACTTAGCTAGCATATTTAGCAGCTATGTTAGCTAGCTAAATGCCTTCATTTTCACAAATTGGCAAACGGGTCAACGTTACCATTGAGGGTTCTCCCCAGGATTTAACAAGGTGGTGCTGCTGAGTTCAGCCAGAGGACTCAAGAGATTTTTGTGTTTTTGAACACCTGTAACTGCCAAAAAATGTCCAGAAGGTGGCGCATCGCCTCTTACATTCTTTGGGGAGAAGCCTTGCATGTTGTGCTAATGTTAGCATGTGTGTGTCTAGCTATTATAAAACTATACAGTTTAGCAAACGTGAACTACTAGTTTAGCTACCAATACCATAGATAACGTTAGCCATATAATTTTAGCTAGCTCGGTGAGGTTTTAGGGTGGACTACAACCCAAAAGTTGTATTGCCGCCCACTACTGGATTCAAAGTAAAAAAAGAAAACCATACTTGATTGGTAATCTAACTCACTCCTCACAACAAAAATAGTCAACAAAACAAAGCAAAACAAACTCCCACTTCGTCCATTCTTTAAATGTCCATTTCTCTGCACTCAAGCTATGGGGCCTGATAGGGCAGTACAGCTCGTCACAGCCTATTGTGTAACTCATTCGCCCGAGAAGTCCTCCAATCCCAGAAACGTTTTTGTGTGTGTGTGTGTGTGTGTGTGTTACCAAAGCTAGTGTCGCCACATCTTTGTTGATAAATGCTGATAAATGTACTTACTACGACTGTGATGTGGTTGTCTCACCGAGTTCTCTTAAAGATGAATGCACTAACTGTAAGTCGCTCTGGATAAGACCCTCTGCTAAATGAGTAAAATGTAAAACTGTAAACTCAATTTTATTATCTAGCTACTCAATCCCCCAATGAGCTATTCGTCATTTGTTTTGTGTTCAGGTGTTCATTGTGTGACTTCATCAACTGCATGGACTGAATTTCACGAGATCTAATGTCAATTTCTGTTCCAGGATGAATTGACTGCGTTGAATGTGAAGCAAGGATTTAATAATCAACCGGCAGTGTCAGGGGATGAACATGGAAGTGCTAAAAATGTCAACTTCAATCCCTCAAAGGTGATCTTCTACTCATAATGTTTCTCTTTGTATCACATGTAGTGAATCATGATTCATGTTGTATGTATAGTAGGATCTCTTGTTCATTGCATACTTCCCTATTACCCCAACAGATTAGTTCAAATTTCAGCAGCATCATTGCAGAGAAGCTGCGCTACAACACATTTCCAGACACAGGCAAACGGAAGCCGCAGGTTAACCATAAGGACAATTTCTGGCTCGTTACTGCCAGGTCACAGAGCTCTATCAACAACTGGTTTACAGATTTGGCCGGAACTAAACCACTCACCCAGCTGGCAAAGAAGGTAGGACTTTGTACCAAAAACATCCCTGCGGTGCACATTCAGCAGAGCACTACATTGTGAAAGAAATATGTTGTGTTCTGGCCTGGGGTGGTCTACCGGCCTCTGGAGCACATGTCAGTATGGGTTCGAATCAGGCTCACTGTTCTTCAGCACTCTTAAAATTGCTCACTTCAAATTATAACAGCACCCTCACAAACTCAAAATTCAAAAAAATATTCTGAAGCAACATCCTCCATCAAACCTGTTTTGTTAAATTGTGTTGGTGTGCTAGGTGCCGATCTTTAGTAAAAAGGAGGAGGTTTTTGGCTACTTGGCCAAGTACACAGTACCTGTGATGCGCTCAGCATGGATGATCAAGATGACCTGTGCGTATCATGCCGCCATTACAGAAACAAAAGTCAAGAAGCGGCACGTGATTGACCCCTGCATAGGTAAGCAAACACTCCTTAAAATAATATATAGCCTATCCATCCTCCTAGGAACATCAGTTTTTTATGATTGAGCTTTTTCCAGCTACCCCCCTGTGGCCAAAGCTCCTCAATAATGTAACATTCCAATGTCCTGGGTGTGTTCACTGCCATTTAGAAAAGATAGGCTGCTTTATCTCTAGAATTTTGCTCAGTCATGCTGCATTAACAGGAGCATATGTCATTGTGAGGAATTGAACTGTTGTTTCTGTCTGCACTGCAGAATGGACTCAGATCATCACAAAGTACCTGTGGGAACAGTTGCAGAAGGTGGCCGAGTTCTACCGCCAGTCTCCCAGCCAGGGCTGTGGCTCTCCTCTCCCGGCCACCTCGGCCGAGGTGGACACGGCCATGAAGCAGTGGGAGTACAATGAGAAGCTGGCCATGTTCATGTTCCAGGTTGGATGGTCCTTTGGTTTGTCTGTTTCTTTGTCTGTTTGTCTGCCTGTGTTGGGTTGCATGTCTGTCTTCAGGTTTTCATATGTCTGCCTGCCTCAACCAGGGACCTATGTCTGATGAGTTTGTGATAAGCAAACTGCAATTATTTTCACTGAACAGTTTGAAATTGAGTTGTTACTTGTTAGAATTGTTACTTTGATGTTAACTTTACACAGTTGTCTGCAATGGCTGTTGTGATAGTATAGTCCTATTTCACTATGTCACTGTATAATTAATTAGTGGTTCGTTGAAGGGGAAAATGTCATGAAACTTCTAGCAAGTTAGCTTATTGTTAGGGGGCCAGTCATTTATTTGTTAAACTAAACCATGAGGTAAGCGATAAGACAATGTATGGATTTTATGATTAAGGCCAGATGCAAACATAGCATCACAAACAAGCAAAAACGGTTCACTTTGGATACGAGCATATCCAAAACATGATACAGACAGACACCACCATGCTTGAAAATATGAAGATTGGTACTTGGTGATGTTGGATTTTCTCCAAACATGCTTTGTATTTAGGACAAAAAGTACCTTTCTTTGCCATATTTTTTGCAGTATTACTTTAGTGCCTTATTCCAAACAGGATACATGTTTTGGAATATTTTTTATTCTGTACAGGTTAGTACTGTGGTGTAACTACAATGTTCATCCATCCTCAGTTTTCTCCCTTCACAGCTATTAAACTCTAACTGTTTTAAAATCACCATTGCCCTCATCGTGACATCCCTGAGCAGTTTCCTTCCTCTCCGGCAACTGAGTTAAGGACACCTGTATCTTTGTAGTGACTGGGTGTATTGATACACCACCCAAAGCATAGTTAATAACTTCACCATGCTCAAAGGGATATTCAGTGTCTGCTTTTTCTACAAATAGGTGCCCTTCTTTGCGTGGCATTTTAAAACCTCCCTGAATTAATAGTGAAATGGAGTAATTTCATAGGATTAATTTACGCTAAATACTTTGTTGTAGAAGACCAAGCAATAACAAACGGTTGTTTGCTTGCGTCCAGGATGGCATGCTAGACAGACACGAGTTCCTCACGTGGGTGTTGGAATGCTCCGAGAAGGTCCGACCTGGAGAGGACGAGCTTCTGAAGCTGCTACTGCCCCTCCTGCTACAGGTAATGCCTATATACCATCCATACAGCACCCATCATCTTAATAATTTGGTGGTTGCTTATTTTTTTCCTATTTCACCCAAGTGTGTATTGGAAATCTGTTTTTTGCATATCCCAGCTCCCCCTGAGACACCTATGGAGACTTGAGGTCACGGCCAGGGTCTGCTATTATCAATTAGTGTTAAGTGCCTTGCTTGAGCACATCGGCAGATGTTTTACCTTGTCAGTGCAGGGATTCAAACTAGCGACCTTTCTCCTAGACTATCTTTCTCCTACTGCAGTGATGGATTTCATTCTCCATGTTACAAACCACACATTTCATGTGGAAAGAGTAACTTAAGGAGACACTCGAGATGTAATTTATCTTCAAGAATCAGGAAATGTCCAGGGTTTATGGCATCTTCTAATTATACATTTGGGGGCATTATAAGCTACTTTTTCAAACTAACTTTTGTGCAGAAATGGTACATTGTTAATATGACACTCTCAGGGTGACGCCAAGCACCAAGTTCATTAGCAGTCTTCTAACAATAACCTAAGTAACGAACAATATTTCAGTAATATTCCCCTGGCGGTGCAGTTTAATCCACTTGGAAGTAAATGCACTGAGTTACAGGTTAACTTTTACAGGTTAGTCATTGAAGCTGACTTAGCTACCCTCTCCTCTATTTTTTTCCCCGTATTCCATTGTTGTGATCACATATCAGCTCTGAAGAGTGTGTACTGACCTTGTGAGTCATGTCCCCTCCTTCAGTACTTAGGGGAATTTGTGCAGTCGGCCTACCTGTCCCGGAGGCTGGCCTATTTCTGCACGCGCCGCCTCAACCTGCTGCTAAGTGACGGGAGCCTGGGGCCCGGCGCCGGGGGACACCCGGCCCACAGCATCCTGGCACAGCCAGGGAACGCCCTGCCCCCCATGCCCACCTCCCAGCCCGCAGGGGGCAATCAGCCCCAGACCCCCTTTACAGACTTCTACATCTGCCCTCAACACAGGCCCTTGGTGTTTGGGCTCAGCTGCATGCTACAGGTACACAAACACGCTCAATAGCCTTCCCACTGAACTGAATGGATTGCTTATTACTGCTACTGCAGTACTATTAATATTACTGCTAAGCCATCAGGCTAGTATGGTACATGACTAAGTTGGTGAACTAGCTTTGGTAACATGTTCAGTGTTGTGATTGTTTCTGATTTTCCATGTTATATTTACAGTGCCTTCGGAAAGTATTCAGACCCCTTGACTTTTTCCACTTTTTGTTAGGTTACAGCCTTTTTTTATAATTGATTAAATCTGGTTCTGGCTAGGCCACTAAAGTTCATTTAGAGATTTGTCCCGAAGCTACTCCTGTGCTGTCTTGGCTGTGTGCTTATGGCTGTTGTCCTGTTGAAGGTGAATCTTAGCCCCAGTTTGAGGTCCTGAGCTCTCTGGAGCAGGTTTTCATCAATGATCTTTCTGTACTTTGTTCCATTAATCTTTTCCTCGATCCTGACTCGTCTTTCATTCCCCTGCCGCTGAAAATCACTGACACAGCATGATGCTGCCACCACCATACTTCACCGTTGGGATATGCCAAGTTTATTCCAGACGTGACGTCTGGCATTCAGGCCAAAGAGTTCAATCTTGGTTTCATCAGACCAGAGAATCTTGTTTCTCATGGTCAGAGAGTCCTTTAGGTGTATTTTGGCAAACTCCAAGCGGGCTGTCATGTGCCTTTTACTGAGGAGTGGCTTCTGTCTGCCACCACTATCATAAAGGCCTATCTGGCACCACTATCATAAAGGCCTGAATGGTAGAGTGCTGTAGAGATGGTTGTCCTTCTGGAGGGTTCTCCCATCTCCACAGAGGAACTTTAGAGCTCTGTCAGAGTGACCGTCGGGTTCTTGGTCACCTCCCTGACCAAGGCCCTTCTCCCCTAATCGCTCAGTTTGGCCGGGCAGCCAAGAGTTGCCGCTTTCTAGGCAAGCCACACTGAAGCATGCATTAGAGCACCAGCTGTTCCGGACGACTGTGTGATCACGCTCTCGGTAGCCAATGTGAGCAAGACCTTTAACTTCTTATGGGCAGGTGGGACGGTAGCGTCCCACCCGGCCAACATCCGGTGAAATAGCGTGAAATTCAAAAATAACATTTAACATTCTTTAAAAAATGTGTTTACATCAAAATAAAGCTTAACTTCTTGTTAATCCTGCCGCGGTGTCAGATTTCAAAAAGGCTTTACGGCGAAAGCAAACCATGCTATTATCTGAGGACAGCGCCCCGCATACAAACACACAATCATATTTCAACCATGCAGGTGCACCACAAAAGTCACAAATAGCGATATAATTCATGCCTTACTTTTGAAGATCTGCTTCTGTTGGCACTCCAAAATGTCACAGAAACATCACAAATGGTCCTTTTGTTCGATAATATCCGTCTTTATGTCCCAAAAATGTCCAATTTATTTGGCGCATTTGATTCAGACATGCCTACAAAGTATCTAATAAATGCGCATCAAAACAGTAGAGTCCACCTGGAGTGACACTTACAATGAATAGCACTACTTCTTCATTTCTCAAAAGAAAAACATTGAACTATTTCTAAAGACTGTTGACATCTAATGGAAGCCATAGGAACTGCAGCCAGGTTCCTAATAATAAGGGTATCCCATAGGAAAAAAAATGGAAAATCCTATGACCTCAAACAAACCTATCATGTTCCACTGTGTTCTTGTCGACCTTCAATGCTTAGGTCCCCAATAAATTAGGGTTACCTGCCTTGTTCAAGGAAACATCAACAGATTTTTTTTTTTACATTGTCGGGTATTCAAACTGGTGACCTTTCGGTTACTGGCCCAATGCTCTAACAGCTAGGTTATATGCTGCCCTATTGTCAGTCACATCCCTAAATTCTTATTCTCCCCGTCTTGGTTTCGTCAGAGTATTATGCTGTGCTGTCCCAGTGCCCTGGTGTGGCACTACTCTCTGACAGATAGCCGGAACAAGACTGGTTCCCCACTGGACCTATTGCCCATCTCCCCCTCCAACCTGCCCATGCCAGGGGGCAACGGCACCTTTACACAGCAGGTAAGGCCCAGAGTCTGGTTCTTGTCAAGGTTTCTTCCCACCTAGGGAGATATTCCATGCCACTGTACCTTTGGCATTAGGTTTGGATTATGATCCTGCTGTTTGCTGCGCAGCACTTTGAGACTAATGCATTTGTTGATTGATTGAAAGGTTAACATCATTGCATGCCTCTTGCCTACTAGATTGAGATTTGTATTTGTCCTCTCAGCTGTCCTATTTGTATTAAGGATTTCCATTAGCTGCTGCCAAGGTAGGGTCCAGCAACATTAAGGCAGTTCTATACAATTTAAAATATTACATGACATGTTCTTGACTTGGGGATTGTGAAGAGACCTATGATGGCATGTCTTGTGGGGTATGCATGGATGTCAGAGCTGTGTGCTAGTATTTTAAACAGACACCTCGGTGCATTTAGCATGTCAACACTTACAAAGACAAGTAGTGATGAAGTCAATCTCTCCTCCACTTTGAGCCATGAGATATTTACATCCATATCTGCTTATCTCAGTCTTATCTATGCTTTTACATCAGGTCCGTGCAAAGGTGCGAGAAATAGAGGAGCAGGTCAAGGACCGAGGGCAGGCTGTGGAGTTCCGCTGGTCCTTTGATAAATGTCAGGAGACAACTGCTGGTAAAGAAACCGCTGTTAAGAGGCACCTATAAAATGACATAATACATCCAGACAATGACTCTATGGGCTGTTTTCCCTGACAAAGATTGAGACTAGTCTTGGACTAAAAACCTATTTCAATGGAGATTCTCCATTGAGCATGCTTTTTGTCCAGCACTAGGCTTGACCTGTGTTTGGGTTATCCAGCCCTAGGTGCGTAAGGGAAATGGAAATGAGCAACATTTAGTATTTTACCTCACAATTATTTTTCTGCTTTCACCAGGCTTCACCATTGGGAGGGTCCTACACACCTTGGAGGTTCTAGACAACCACAGCTTTGAGAAGTCAGACTTCAGCAATTCCCTGGATTCCCTTTACAACCGCATCTTTGGCTCGGGCCAGAACAAAGACGGTCACGAGGTAATTTTTTCCCAATCAATATTGTAGTGGTCTCTAAGATGAGCACTCCTGCATATGTCAAGTCTGAAGACTTTAATGATTTGCACTTGCAGATGAAAAGCCAAAATGTAAAGTTTGAGTAAGAGCCCAACAAACACTGCGGCGAAAAGAAAATCTGCTTCCTCAGATTCCATTTGGACTAGTCATTACAGTATATTTTTTATTTTATTGAACCTTTATTTAACTTGGCAAGTCAGTTAAGAACAAATTCTGATTTACAATGACGGCCTAGGAACAGTGGGTTAACTGTCTTGTTCAGGGGCAGAACGACAGATTTTTACCTTGTCAGCTCAGGGATTTGATCTAGCAGCCTTTCAGTTACTGACCCAACGCTCTAACCACTAAGCTACCTGCCCAATAACACATAATTTCTTCTTCTGTGGACAATTAACTGTGTTCTATTCGACTCTTTTCTATTTTATTACATTCTAGAAACACTACGTAGAATTCTCCAGACACAGGTTTCCGTGCTGTATGGTCTTTGCCCTGACATGTTTCTCTATGTGTAGATGTCCCCTGATGACGACGCAGTGGTGACCTTGCTGTGTGAGTGGGCGGTGTGCTGCAAGAGGTCTGGCCGCCACAGGGCCATGGTGGTGGCCAAGCTACTGGAGAAGAGACAGGCGGAGATCGAAGCCGAGGTGAAGGAGAGGCGCACACACACACACACAAAAAGCACACACACACAAAAAGCACCGTGACTGCTCCATAATGACATGGGGCCCATGAGTCACTCAGCCACAGCTGTTCCTGAGGATTCTCCTTTGTTGCCTCTTGAAAACATGTCTCTCGTGCAAAAGAGATTTTAACCTTGAGATTACATAAAGGATGAAGATGGCCACACCCCTTTAAATAACAAGTTTTTACATTCTGTCATAAGATGAGGTATAGGTTTTTGTATTTCCAGAAGGCAAACATTTTCTTTGCAATGTTGTCTAAATCGTTTAATGAAATTGTACTACCCCTGTAAGGTATATTTGCTCAATTGCAGTGGTTCTCACACTATGCGTATGATTGAGAGTTCACAGAGGTGCGGTGAGTCAGAGGTGGTGGATGAGAAAGGCTCGGTGTCATCGGGCTCTCTCTCGGCGGCCACCCTGCCTGTGTTTCAGGACGTGCTCCTACAGTTCCTGGACACTCAGGCCCCCGTGCTCAGTGAGTCTGCCCTTCACTTCATTCATACTACTATTTAATTATATTCCCTTATTTTGGTTGTCTGCAGCTCTGTCCCTAATGGCACCCTATTCTCTATAATGTACTACTTTTCACCAGGGCCCTGGTCAAAAGTAGTGCACTATAAATGCAATATAGGGTGCCGTTTAGGAGCCAGCTTGGCTCTCTGCATTTCTTAATATTGTTCCTTATTCCAGCACCCTTTTGGATTTACCGTCTCCCGTTGTTATGCACTACTATGTCTCTGGGACTTGAGCTATGCTGTACTGCGCTGGTCTAGTTACACATCCACCCTATTGCTGAAAAGGACAATGTGGAAAGAAAACATCCGCAACAGCACAGTATTGTTCGAGTCGGCACGATAGTGGGGAATGGGTATTGGGTTTGCTAAACTTAATAAGGGTCCTGTGCGGCTTAGTTGGTAGAGCATGGCGCTTGCATCAGGATAATACGTTTGATTCTTGCTTGGGCCACCCGTACAAAAATGTATGTGTGCACTACTGTTAGTTGCTTTGGATAAAAGTGTTTGCTAAATGTCATATCATATTATAAACCTTTGTTACTGCTGCTAATGCTGGAGTGTATAGTAACAAACTATCTCCCTCTGTCTCTCCTCCTTAGCTGAGCCGAGCAACGAGAGCGAGCGGGTGGAGTTCTCCAACCAGGTGCTGCTCTTCTGCGAGCTCATCCGCCACGATGTCTTCTCCCACAACATCTACATGTGCACGCTCATCTCCCGCGGCGACCTTGCCTCTGACTCTCACCTGCCTCGCCCCCGTTCCCCTAGCGATGAGCCCTCAGACGAATCAGAGCGCAAGGAGGCTGGCAGCAGTGTCAAGAATGAGGCATGTTATGTGGAGGTGGCTGCTGTTTGTTTATTGTGCATGATGAATCACCCTACATTTACATTTGAGTCGTTTAGCAGATGCTGTTATCCAGAGCAATTTACAGGATAAATTAGGGTTAAGTCTCTTGCTCATGGGCACATTGACAGATTTTTCACATAGTCGTCTCGGGGATTCGAACCAGCGTCCTTACGGTTACTGGCCCAACCTGCCGCCCCATCAGTAATAACTAATTGCTTTTGAATTAATTTGGGGAATAAATATTGTCTTTTTTTCTTTTCGCAGGACACTGGTCTCTCAGAGTCAATGGAGATTGATCCCAACTCGAGTACTAATTTCGATGAGGTAAGCATCATGTCTCAGAAATTGGCAGCCACTGTAATGTGCACTAGTGAATATTCTCCCTGGCACAACTATATAGTATTCTTAACTGTACTTCATCCTACTTTCCCATTGACCTCTGGATAACCTTTCCATCATGTGTACAGCCCTATTAATTTTAGCTGTCTCTTTTTTTGTAGATGTTTTCTCCCCCCATGTACTGTGAGTCAAAGGGCAGCCCCTCCCCCGAGAAGACTGCCCAGGATCCTGCCTTTCCATTGGTGTACGAGCAGCCCCGCCACATCCAGTATGCCACCCACTTCCCCATCCCCCAGGCAAGCAGTCCGGAGAGAGGTTTTTGCTAGCTCAGATGGATTTTAATTCTGGGTTATCAGTGCAAATCTAGACATGTTAGCCCTCTGGGCAAAAGCCTAGGCTCTGGGAGTGAAGTTTACTCATCACCCAGTAAAGCTTTGTGAACTACTTTCGCTACATTGGTAACAAACGTTTACAGATTTTCTGGTAATGCTTTTCACACAACCTCCACTACATATCCTATGCACAAATGTACTCACTATTTGACACAGTTATCCCTTTGAGCTAAAGACTAGGCATTCGCTAAGGGTGCTAACACAAGTCTGCAGATCTGAGATAACACATAACCTTCCGCTTTCAAGGAGAGGGACACTAATCAGGATACTTAAAAGAAATTACGCTTTGCCCTCAGACGAACCATCGAACAGGCAAAGTGTCAAAGATTGAATCCTACTTCAGCGGCTCTAACGCTCGTCGGATGTGGCTGGGCTTGCAAACTATTATGGACTACAAAGGGAAACCCAGCCGCGAGCTGCCCAGTGACGCGAGCCTACCAGATGAGCTAAATGCCTTTTATGCTCGCTTCGGGGCAAGAAACACTGAAGCATGCATGAGAGCAACAGCTGTTCTGGACGACTGTGATCATGCTCTCCGTAGCTGATGTGAGTAATCGTAGTCCTGATGTCATAGTTATTTTCGGTCATAAGAGATGGTAGCGGCAACATTATGTACAAAATACAGTTGAAGTCGGAAGTTTACATACACTTAGGTTGGAATCCTTTAAAACTGGTTTTCAACCTCTCCACAAATTTCTTGTCAACAAACTATAGATTTGGCAAGTCGGTTAGGACATCTACTTTGTATGATACAAGTAATTTTTCCAACAATTGTTTACAGACAGATTATTTCACTTATAATTCACTTTATCACAATTCCAGTGGGTCAGAAGTGTACATACAATAAGTTGATGGTGCCTTTAAACAGCTTGGAAATTCCAGAAAATAATTTCATGGCTTTAGAAGCTTCTGATAGGCAATTGACATAATTTGAGTCAATTGGAGGTGTACCTGTGGATGTATTTCAAGGCCTACCTTCAAACTCAGTGCCTCTTTGCTTAACATCATGGGAAAATCAAAAGAAATCAGGCAAGACCTCAGAAAAAAAATTGTAGACCTCCACAAGTCTGCTTCATCCTTGGGAGCAGTTTCCAAATGCCTGAAGGTACCACGTTCATCTGTACAAACAATTGTACGCAAGGGACCACGCAGCCGTCATACCGTTCAGGAAGGAGACGCGTTCTGTCTCCTAGAAATTAACGCACTTTGGTGCGAAAAGTGCAAATCAATCCCAGAACAACAGCAATGGACCTTGTGAAGATGAATTGTTTGGCCATAATGACCATCGTTATGTTTGGAAGAAAAAGGGGGAGGCTTGCAAGCCAAAGAACACCATCCCAACCGTGAAGCACGGGCGTGGCAGCGTCATGTTGTGGGGGTGCTTTGCTGCAGGAGGGACTAGTGCACTTCACATAATAGATAGCATCATGAGGCGGGAAATGTATGTGGATATATTGAAGCAACATCTTAAGACATCTGTCAGTAAGTTAAAGCTTGGTCGCAAATGGGTCTTCCAAATGGACAATGACCCCAAGCATACTTCCAAAGTTGTGGCAAAATGGCTTAAGGACAACAAAGTCAAGGTATTGGAGTGGCCATCATAAAGCCCTGACGTCAATCCTATAGAAAAGTTGTGGGCAGAACTAAATAAGCGTGTGCGAGCAAGGAGGCCTACAAACCTGACTCAGTTACACCAGCCAAAATTCACCAAACTTATTGTGGGAAGCTTGTGGAAGGCGACCCAAAACGTTTGACCCAAGTTAAACAATTTAATGCAATGCTACCAAATACAAATTGAGTGTATGTAAACTTCTGACCCACTGGGAATGTGATGAAAGAAATAAATAAAAGCTGAAATAAATAATTATCCTATTATTCTGACATTTCACATTCTTAAAATAAAGTGGTGATCCTAATTTACTAATTTTTACTGGGATTAAATGTTAGTCAAATACGTTTTTCACGATTCCTAAGGTGTATGTAAACTTCCGACTTCAACTGCAAGTAAAAAAATAAGTTACAAACGAAAAACCACAATCGGCTGGGGGCGCGCAAAATGTCTGCCTTCTCCGGCGCCATCTGATGTGAGTAAGACTTCTTTAAACAGGTCAACATTCACAAGGCCGTGGGGCCAGATGGATTACAAGGACTTGTACTCAGATTATGCGTGGACCAACTGGCAAGTGTCTTCACTGACATTTTCAACCTCTCCCTGACCGAGTCTGTAGTACCTACATGTTTCATGCAGACCACCATAGTCCCTAGGCCCCAAAAAGCAAAGGTAGCCTGCCTAAATGACTACTGCCCCGTAGCACTCACGTCAGTAGCCATGAAGTGCTTCGAAGGGCTGGTCATGGTTCACATTAACACCATCATCCCGGAAACCCTAGTCGGACTCCTATTTGCGTATCGCCCCAACAAATCCACAAATGCCACAATCTCTATCGCGTTTCACACTGCCCTTTTCCACCTGGACAAAAGGTACACCTGTGTGAGAATGCTGTTCATTGACCACAGCTCAGCGCTCAACACCATAGTGCCCTCCAAGCTCATCACTAAGCTAAGGACCCTGGGACTAAACACCTCCCTCTACAACTGGATCCTGGACTACCAGGTGGTAAGGGTAAGCAACAACACACCTGCCATGCTGATCCTCAACACGGTGGCAAGTCAGGAGTGCGTGCTTAGTCCCCTCTTGTACTCCCTGTTCACTCATGACTCCATGGCCAAACACCGTTCCAACACCATCATTAAGTTGGCTGACGACACAACAGTGGTAGGTCTGATCACTGTGGTAGGTCTGATCACCGTGGTGCCAGGACAACAACCTCTCCCTCAACGTGAGCAACCCAAAAGATCTGATCGTAGGACTACAGGAAAAAGAGGGCCCAACATGCCCCCATCAAAGGGGCTGTAGTGGAGTAGGTCGAGAGTTTCAAGTTCCTTTTGTGTCCATGTCCCCAAAAAACTATCATGGTCCAAACACACCAAGACAGTCGTGAAGAGGGCACGACAACGCCTTTTCCCCCTTAAGGAGACTGAAAAGATTTGGCGTGGGTCCCCAGATCCTCCAAGTTATACCGCTGTACCATCAAGTGCATCACCACCTGGTATGGCAACTGCTTGGCCTCCGACCATAAGGTGCTACAGAGGGTGGAGCGTATGGCCCAGTACATCACTGGGGCCAAGCTTCCTGACATCCAGGACCTATATACTAGGCGTTGTCAGAGGAAGGACCAACAATTCTAGTCACCCAAGTCAGACTGTTCTCTTTTTACACTGCTTCTACTTAATGTTTATTATCCATGCATAGTCACTTTACCCCTACCTAAATGTAAAAATTACCTTGACTAACCTGTGCCCCCGCACATTGACTCGGTACCGGTACCCCCTGCATATAGCCTCGTTATTGTTACGTTTTTATAAAATGTTGTACTTTTTTATTTAGTAGATTTTTTTCGATAATCTATTCCTTGAACTACATTGTTGGTTAATGGCATATAAGTAAGCATTGTATTCGGCACGTGAAAAATAACGTTTTGATTTGAACAAGCGGGTGCATCTGTGAACTACCTGTGAACTACCTCCACTATGCATGTGTTGACTCACTCCTTGACACAGTTAGCATTCTGAGCTAAAGTTTAGGCTAGGGTTGGGCAACTGCAGATAAATATTTTTTATTGGCGAGTTAGTCTAGCGACCAGCTACCTTTTTAACTTGTAGTAATCTGACCGGGGAGCCCCAATTAGATTTTTTTAGTCGCACTTTGATATCATATTAAAAACTATAAACATTTCTCTCAACCTAATGGCAAAATATCTAGAATTGCAGGAAATTTGCTGTAAAACTGAAATTCTGTCCCATGACAAAATGTGCTAAATCTCATCTGCCCCATGGCATAATGAATTGCAGCAAACTTGCTTTATAACTTTAACATTTTCTCTATGCCCCATGTTAAAATGTGTAGAATTGCAGAAAATGTACTCAAACTTTCTTCTACACTGTCAATATGGGGGGGGGGGGGCTAGGGCTAGCTCTGGGTGGGTATGGTTGTGGGTACTCAGACCCATGGGCCAGTATGGCCACTCATGATGAGTTCAGATTTTTTGTAACCCCAGCCCCTGCAAAGTTGCCCATCCCTGGTCTAGGCATTAGCGTTAAGGGCCAACATAAGTCTTCAGATCTCAGGCTACATAAACTACTTCCACTACTCAACGCGTAGTGCATACATTGACTGACTTGTTGTTCCCAGGAGGAGAGTGCCAGTCACGAGTGCAACCAGCGCCTGGTGGTGCTCTACGGCGTGGGAAAGCAGCGAGACGAAGCAAGGCACGCTATCAAGAAAATCACCAAAGACATCTTGAAGGTGCTCAACCGCAAAAGCACAGCAGAGACCGGTAAGACCCTTACTGGTGGTTTACATGCTTTACGATTGATGATGGTAACTGCTTGTATTATCTTATCTATGGGGCTTCTGTTTTCCCTCGTGCAAAATGGTATGTATTTCTCTCTGCAGTTGCTTTTAGCATGTTCCACATAGAGGGATAAGAAAGACTATGCTCGTTCTGGAAACTCGAGACTCTGACATGACTGCGCACCAGTCGTGATGTTCAACCATAGATTTATGGAGCTCTCAGCAGATGTGCTCCCTGTATATCACACTGCATATAATGTTTGTGCAGATTGCAGCGAGCCGTTATCTTTTTAACATTGTTTTTTTTTTATGGATGCTGTCCCTTTTTTTTTTTAATGCTGACTCAGCTCTCGGGCTACCTCACAAATAGTGCACTATTCCTACATAGAGCTCGCAACCTTCATTCAATTTTAATTTTCATCCTGTCCGGTTTCTATGCTAATAGCTGTCAGTTGCTGACACCCATCTTATTTCTCAGAACATGTGACCTTAACAAGGGTTATTTGAAAAGTGATAATTACTCAGGCTGAAGTGCTTTAGCTTACTTCATTCAAGTAATTTCTTCTCTTTTCCTTTTAATATTTGAATTGTGTTATTTGAGCACAATCTATTTTATAATGTGAATTTTAAGTGCATGGGGTGCCATTTGGGGCATAAACATGTCATCAGACGAGCTCTAACCTTTGAGAATGGCCCTATATATAATAGTCGATTTTCTTTTCTCTCTCAGGAGGAGATGAAGGACAGAAGAGGAAGAGGAGTAAGCCCGAGGCCTTCCCCACAGCAGAGGACATCTTCTCCAAATTTCAGCACCTCTCCCACTTTGACCAGCACCAGGTCACCTCTCAGGTGAGCGACACTCCTCCCATAGCAGTCCAGTCTCACCTTTTTTTAATGGTGCTTCAAAACTTGCTAGTGGAATCCTCTGAAGTTATTCAGTAAAAATAGATACTGATGATATGCAATTCAATTAAATGATTCCTATAAAACCACATCTTTCACTACAAACTGATATTTTCAATTACTTTTATTTTGATACTGGAGTTTGCAATGTTATGGATATTCACAGTTATGTATTTACAGTAGGCCTGTTTCCCTTCTCTATGACTAGGTGTCCAGGAATGTTCTTGAACAGATCACCAGCTTTGCCTTAGGGATGTCCTATCACCTGCCCCTGGTCCAGCACATCCAGTTCATATTTGACCTCATGGAGTACTCCCTTAACATTAGTGGCCTCATCGACTTTGCCATTCAGGTACAGCTTTATCTCTAATGTCAATGCATTTAATCGTAGCATTTAATTACACTTTTCGTAGTGATAGTTATATTTTCTATTTTATTCCCTGAATGGTTTTAATATTTGTATAATTAACCTTCTCTTGTGTCTCTAGCTGCTGAACGAGCTGAGCCTGGTGGAGGCAGAGCTGCTGCTCAAGTCGTCCAGCCTGGTGGGCAGCTACACCACGGGCTTGTGTCTGTGCATCGTGGCCGTGCTGCGGAGGTACCACTCCTGCCTCATCCTCAACCCCGAGCAGACGGCGCAGGTCTTTGACGGGTAAGTCACACAAGCTTAACTATTCACCTTTTATAGCCTGGGTGCTAATGCCATCCAACCCTTAGTCATTCACATCAATAGCCTGGGGCGCTATCCAACCCCTAGGCATTCAGCTCTATTATATAGCCAGTCTGAATCGACTTTAGCCATTGTATGGGCAAGGCAGTTACATAGCGTTATTGAATGCAGAAACAGTCAGGTACCTAGGCTATTCACTGACAATAAACCCGTCTCTGTTTTATTCAGACCTAGGTCATCAAAAAGTATAGCTAAAGCAAATACTTTGGAGTCAAATGCACCCCTCAAATACTTTGGAGTTTGCACTTTTGGGACTATTGCAATGGTCACCTTGTATCCTGCAAACTCAATTCAACCTGTCTTCCATATCTCATTTAGTACAGGAAGCGTTCTGTCCTTTGTTGTTTTGCATTAACGTGTTGAATTATTTTCATTAACCAGGTTGCGCATCGTGGTGAAGTCAGGGGTGAACCCTGCAGACTGCTCCTCAGCTGAGCGCTGCATCCTGGCCTACCTGTATGACCTCTATACCTCCTGCAGTCACCTCAAGAGCAAGTTTGGAGAGATCTTCAGGTTAAACATGAACATGGACCATCAACTGTTCAATGCAGTTTTATTGTATTCTACCATTTCCATGACATTGTTTTAGTGGGCCAAGTCAAGTAAACATTGTGTTGAAACCAAAATATTTGGCCCCACATGGTAGCCGTCTAATGATTCTAAAAACAATCCGTGTCCTTCCTCTCCCTCAGACCCATGTATTTAGAGAGTTGGGGCAACTTGTAGAATTTTGAATATTTGTTACATTCTTTAGACATTCAGTTACATTGCATTGTTTAATATCCCCCATGTAATGTTAATTGGGAGCTAACATTGCTGCCATAGAATGTTGTAGTGCCATGTAAATGAATCATAATGCAGAAACATCAATGTCCAGGCTCTCTAAATATATGTCTCTCCCTCCCTGGTCCAGTGAGTTCTGCTCCAAGGTAAAGAACTCCATCTACTGTAACATCGACCCATCAGACTCCAATATGCTGTGGGACCCTGTGTTCATGATGGAGGCCATCGCCAACCCGTCGGCCCACAACTTCAACCACAGCATGGTGGGTAAGATCCTCAACGACAGCCCCGCCAATCGCTACAGTTTTGTCTGCAATGTCCTCATGGATGTGTGCGTGGACCACCGGGACCCCGAGAGGCAAGCACTGTTTTTCTATAAAACCGTTATCAATAATTGATTGCGGATATGTCCAGATGCATTAAAACAATTCAGGAGTCTTGACTGTCAACTAACCAGTTATGCGTATATTATATGAATTATATAGTAAGGTGTTATGAGTTTAATACCCATCTCTGTGTGTCTATTTATACAGAGTGAATGACATTGGGATCCTGTGTGCGGAGATGACTGCGTACTGTCGCTCTCTGAGTGCTGAGTGGCTGGGCGTCCTCAAGGCCCTCTGCTGCTCCTCCAACAATGGCAACTGTGGCTTCAATGACCTGCTGTGCAACGTGGATGTGAGTGTGTTCACACGCACTCGGCACACCTACACGCGCACACTGCGCAATAGCCCTGCAGACTGGGGGAGTGGGTGGGGGTGACATGGAAGCAGATAGCTGACTAGTGGTGGCTATTCAGCAGCCTGATGATCTGGGGGTAGAATCTATTGGCCAGACTTACAGATTTTGCCATGATGTTCCTATACTGCAACGGTCTGAGTGATGGAAACGGGAAGAACAGACCATGGCTTGGGTGGCTGGGTGCCCTGATGATTTTATTGGCCTTCCTGTGACACCTGGCGTTGTAGGTGTCCTGGAGGGCAGGCAGTGTGCATCCAATAATGTATTCGGTTGAGCGTACCACCCTCTATAATGCCTTGCGATCCACGGCGGTGGAGTTGCCATACCAGACTGTGATTCAGCCCGACAGTATGCTCTCGATGTTGTTCCTGTTGAACACTGTGAAGGCCCTTGGAGACGGGCTGAATTTCTTCAGCATTGAGATGTGTATGTCGAGGATCTTGCCAGTTTTACCGTCTCCACGGCGGCCCAGTTTATGAGGATGGGGGCGTGCCCAGCCTAGTTCCTCCTGAAGTCCACAATCAGCTCATTTGTTTTTCTGACGTTACGGGAGAGGTTGTTTACCTGGTACCGCGGCATCAGAGTGTTTACCTCCTCCAAGTAGGCCGTCTTATTGTTGTTGGCAATTAGGCCTACAACTTTTGAGGCCACGCAGTCGGGTATTCAGGGAGTACAGGAGGGGATTGAGGATGACCCCTTGTGGAGAATCAGTGTCGGAGGTAATGTTGCTTACCTTCACCACCTGGGGGTGGCCCGTCAGGATGTCCGGACCCAGTTGCATTAGGAGTTCAGGGCCATGAGCTTTGTGGTGAGCTAAGCGGGCACTATGGTATTGAAGGCCGAGCTGTAGTCAATGAACAGCATCCTCACATATGCATTCCTTTTGTCCAGGTGGGTGAGGGCAGTATGCAGTGCAATGGCGATTGGGTCAGCCGTGGATCGGTCAGGGCAGTAGGGGAATTGGAGAGGGTCGACTGTCGGAGGGGGGGGATGCGGTGATGTGGTCGTTGACTCTCAAAGCACTTCATGATGATGAAATGCGTGTTGGGTCGGTAGTCTTTCAGTTTCTTTCCCTTTCTTGGGAATGGGGATGATATTGGACATTTGAAGCGGCCTGAGCTAGAGAGATTAAAAATGTCCGAACACACAACAGCCAGCTGGTATGCACATGCTCTGAGGACACGGCTAGGGATGCCGTTTGGAACAACAGCCTTACGATGGTTAAAATGTTTGAATGAATTAAGTTGGTCTTTGAGAGACCGTAAGTGGGTAAATCTATAAATATTGGGACCAATGTGTGACACTGGGATCAACATTTTAAAAATGGTTTGAAACAAAAATAAAAAGAAATTTCATGCAATTCCCCGTTTACTTTGAGGAGCAAATGTGCAAATTGGCCCATAACTGTGGGCTACCCTATGACCATACTGTTCATTCTAAAAGTATTCAGACCCCTTGACTTTTTCCAAATTGTATGTTACGGCCTTATCCTAAAAATGGATTAAATTGTTTTTTTCCCCCTCATCAATCTACACACACTACCCCATAATGACAAAGCAAAAAAAGTTATTTTGAAATGTTTAAAAAAAAGATTTTAAAAAGATTTTTAAAAAGATCACATTTACATAAGAATTCAGATCCTTTACACA
>NC_092177.1:42800990-42895990 GCF_045791955.1 Oncorhynchus clarkii lewisi | reverse complement strand
TCCCCAAACACTGTACTCGGGACCCCGGATTTACGTTTAGATTTTTGCACGACACAGCTGATTCAAATAATCAACTAATCATCAAGCTTTGACCTTGGAGGACCGAGTTTGGGAAATGCTGACATAAGGAGACGACAAATGTTACGTAGTTACACTGAATTTCTTAGATCTCTATATAAAAATTTGACTTAAAGCTAGATCCAGGATTCTTAACTAATTAATGCTTAAAACATGATATTACAGCTACTTAACACTGCCATAAATACAAGAACAGAAAAGTAATGTATTATGTGACACGATTTTAAACAAATCTGTCAAGACACCAACCATGAGAAAGGGTTAAACATGAGTTGATTTACCTATGAATTTTATTGCATTCGGAAAGTATTCAGACCCCCTTTTTTAATATATATATTTTACACAATATGTTTCGTTACAGCCGTATTCTAAAATGGATTAAATAAAATCCTCAATCTATACACAGTACCCCATAATGACAAAGCAAAAACATTTGTTTGCAAATTTGGGAAAAATGTCATATAAACATACCTTATTCAGACCATTTGCTATAAAACATCTGAAATTGAGCTTGGGTGCATCCTGTTTCCATTGATCTTTCAATTGATTGGTCATATCTATATAAGGTCCCACAGTTGACACTGCATGTCAGAGCAAAAACCAAGCCATGAGGTTAAAGGAATTGTCCATACAGCTCCGAGACAGGATTGTTTCGAGGCACAGATCTGGGAAGGGTACCAAAACATTTCTGCAGCATTGAAAATCCCCAAGAACACAGTGGCCTCCATCATTCTTAAATGGAAGAAGTTTGGAACCACCAAGACTCTTCCAAGAGCTGGCTGCCCGGCAAAACTGAGCAATCCAGCGAGATGGACCTTGGTCAGGGAGTTGACCAAGATCTGATGGTCACTCTGACAGAGCTCCAGAGTTCCTCTGTGGAGATGGGAGGACCTTCCAGAAGGACAACCAACTCTGCAGCACTCCACCAATCAGGCCTTTATGGTAGAGTGGCCAGACGAAAGCCACTCCTCAGTAAAAGGCACATGACAGCCCGAATGGCATTTGCCAAAAGGCATCTAAAGGACTCTGACCATGAGAAACAAGATTCTCTGGTCTGATGAAACCAACATGAACTCTTTGGCCAGAATGCAAACCTCATGTCTGGAGGAAACATGGCACCATCCCACCGATGAAACATGGTATTGGCAGCATCATGCTGTGGGAATGTTTTTCAGCGGAAGGGACTGGGAGACTAGTCAGGATCGAGGGAAAGATGAACGGAGCAAAGTACAGAGATCCTTGAGGAAAACTCTATCGAACATCTCAGGAGAGACCTGAAAATAGCTGTGCAGCTACGCCCCATCCAACCAGACAGGATGAAAGGATCTGCAGAGAAAAATGGGAGAAACTCCCCAAATACAAGTGTGCCAAGCTTGTAGCGTCATACCCAAGAAGACAAGGCTGTAATTGCTGCCAAAGGTGCTTCAACAAAGTCTTTTTTTTTATGCATTTGTAAACATTCCTAAAAAACAGTTTTTGCTTTGTTATTAAGGGGTATTGTGTGTAGATTGAGGGGGAAAAAGCAATTATAAATTTTAGAATAAGGCTGTAATTTAACAAAATGAGGGAAAAGTCAAGGGGTCTGAATACTTTCCGATAGCTGCGTTTTAGCTATATCTTAATGTAAATACATGAACATTTTTGGCAGATTATTAGCAATGACTTATCACCAGCTGTATATTGTCCAGCATAGGACATTCTCACTAGTACCCTAGTTTATAAAAAAGACCCATGTACGTAACCCTCGTTGTCCTCTGGGGCTCTCCTTGGCTGCTTGGTCATTGCGGTGCTCAAAGCGTGAGAAAAAGGTGTTTAGCTTGTCCGGTAGGGCAGCATTGGTGTCCGCGACATGGCTGGCTATGTTTTTGTAATCCGTGATTGTTAGGAGCCCCTCGTGTCCGACCCGCTGAATGCTCCTCCGGCTCTGAGAGGCACGATTAGAGTGGAACACACACAGTAACATTCCAGCATCTCTTTCTCTCAACACCAATACGTGTTGAGTAATTAGCAGTCCAAATTTGAACATTTCCTTCTCTGTTTCCTTCTCTCTGTTCTCTCAGGTCAGCGATCTCTCCTTCCATGACTCCCTGGCCACCTTCGTAGCCATCCTCATTGCCCGTCAGTGTCTTCTCCTGGAGGACCTGGTCCGCTGCGTAGCCATCCCTTCCCTCCTCAACGCTGGTAAGAGCCCGTCTCTCACCCCCAGACCCAATGCCAGGGTCCTGTTCCTGAGGCACCAAACAAAAGAAATACGTGAAATGGGGATGGAGTGACTACCTGTACTCGGTCTAATAAGGAATGTTCATTTTCGTTTTCCGTTGCTAAATGCTTTGAAGCGTTTTCGTTGCATGCCCTAAGGAACACCACCTAGGCCTTATTCTTAGATCCCAGTCTCTTCTATTTAATCTAGCCTGAACTCTCTGCCATCTCGGTATAAATGAGTTTACAGTACACAGACTGCCTGTCTGACTGTCTGCCTGCCTCTCTATGCTTTGAAGATACTCCCATCCCCATAATGCATTACTTTTGTCTTTTCTGTCTGAGCAGGAGGTAAACGCCACAGTGTGTTTGATCCCACTCTGCACAGTGTGTGTGTCTGTCTGTGGTGGCCAATCAAGGCTGCCTCTCACTCAGAGGACAAGGCCTCATTCAGCTTGTTTTCAAAGTCCCCTGTGAAGTTGTCAAAACATGGTACAAACATTATTGGGCACAGACAACAGCACAAAGGGCAAGAAGGTAGAGACAACAATACATCACACAAAGCAGCCACAACTGTCAGTAAGAGTGTCCATGATTGACATAAAACTGTCCAGTTTGAGTGTTTGTTGCAGCTTGTTCCAGTCGCTAGCTGCAGCGAACTGAAAAGAGGAGTGACCCAGGGATGTGTGTGCATGTGACTGGCAGAACGGGTGTTGTATGTTGAGGATGAGGGCTGCAGTAGATATATCAGATAGGGGAGAATTAGGCCTAAGAGGGTTTTATAAATAAGCACCAACCAGTGGGTCTTGCGACAGGTATAGAGATGACCAGTTTACAGAGGAGTATAGAGTGCAGTGATGTGTCCTATAAGGAGCATTGGTGGCAATTCTGATGGCCAAATGGTAAAGAACATCTAGCCGTTCGAGAGAGCACCCTTACCTGCCAATCTGTAAATTGTCTCCGTAATCTAGCATGGGTAGGATGGTCATCTGAATCAGGGTTAGTTTGGCAGCTGGGGTGAAAGAGGAACGATTACGATAGAGAAAACCAAGCCTAGATTTAACTTTAGCCTGCTGCTTTGATATGTGCTGAGAGAAGGACAGTGCACAATCTAGCCATACTCCCAAGTACTTGTATGAGGTTATTACCTCAAACTCTAAACCCTCGAGAGTAGTAATAACACCTGTGGGAGGAGGGGCATTCTTCTTACCAAACCTTTGTTTTGGAGGTGTTCAGAACAAGTTTAAGGGTAGAGAAAGCTTGTTAGACACTAAGAAAGCTTTGTTGTAGTGCATTTAACACATTTGGTGGAGGGGCCAGCTGAGTATAGGACTGTCTAGGTCGATTTGTTTTCGTGTCTGGGTCTGATTGTTCTTGGGTCCATTCAGGGTCCGGGTCCCCACCCAGGTCCAACTTTTTGGTCTCCCCTCATAAAACTGGGGACCACCAAGGACCCTGGAACACCACACCAACCAAAAAACAATTGTTTTTAAATATTCTAAAACAAACATGCTGCCCTGGTTAAAGCTGCCCCAGCCAATCTCATCCTCCACAGACCTCAGCAACCAGTGTGCACAGGAAGCTACCTTTTTAAGCATGACACTTTTTTCAAAAGGAGGACAACAGGGACTGATGACAGGAGCAACAGGACAACACTAAATGAACAGTATCAGATCACGTGAGCGACACGCATATGTCACAACACTCGCGGACAACGCGCATTAGAACGCGTGTCCACCAGTATCTGCATAAACCACTACGTCGTCCAGATAAACAGCACACCCGACGAGACCGGAGACAACCCTATTGATAAGGCACTGAAAAGTGGCAGGTGTGTTACGCAGGCCAAAACTCATAACCGAATAAGAGTACAGACGGAAGGGTGTAATAAAGTCAGAGATTGTGTGTCCTATGCATAATTGGCACCTGCCAATAGCCCTTTATTAACAAGTAAAACTTGCTCATTAACTTCGCTGCTCCAACCTGATCAATGCAGTCCTCCATCCGGGGAAATGAATCTGACTTTGTGACACTGTTTACCTTACGGTGGTCCGTACAAAATCTTTGTCCCATCTGGTTTACTGACCAAGATACAGGGAAAAGCCCAGCTTGAGAAAGGCTCTGCAATATCATTATCCAGCATGTACCTGATCTCAACATCCAGACAACTACGGTTCTCTGACGAAATTCGGTAGAACCCCTGACGGATGGGGTCAGCATCCCCAACGTCAATATAGGTATCCCCAACGTCAATATTCCCCGAATCAGACTCGAATCAAATTTTATTTGTGACATACACATGGTTAGCAGATGTTAATGCAAGTGTAGCGAAATGCTTGTGCTTCTAGTTCCGACCATGCAGTAATATCTAACAAGTAATCTAACCTAACAATTTCACAACAACTAACTTATACACACAAGTGTAAAGCAATGAATATGTACATAAAAATATATGAATGAGCAATGGCCGACCGGCATAGGCAAGATGCAGTAGATGGTATAGAGAACAGTATATACATATGAGATGAGTAATGTAGGGTATGTAAACATTATATAAAGTGGCATTGTTTAAAGTGGCTAGTGATACATTTATTTAAAAGAAAATCAATATTAAAGTGGCTAGAGATTGAGTCTGTATGTTGACAGCAGCCACTCAATGTTAGTGAGTGAGGACATTCGTTTTTCCAATGACCTGAACACTGACAGTAGTGACATTCTTGACTGCAGTCAGCTTTACCATGGGAACCAGGCTCAACCCTAGATAAATTAAGCTCTGAGTGTCTCAGAGCGTGGGCGAGACCCAAATCTCTCTGGACGCCCCCACTCACACCGAATACGGGACTCCTCAATGCTACTTTTGCGAGTCAAAACTTACTCGTCCGACAAAACTGCAGCTTCAGAGACTGTCTTCACTTTGTGTGCGTTAATGTACGTGGCTGTTCGATCCGGGATTGTGTCTTTAAATTGCTCTAGCATAATCAGATCACACAACCTCTGGAAACTCTTAACCGCAGAGGCGGAATGCGATTAAACTGTGAAGATAACTCTTGTGCAGATGCAACATGAGTCTTTATCAGCCCTTTTTAAAGTTCTAAATTGTTGGCGGTAAACCTCAGTAAGCAATTCGTAAATCTGTAAAACAGCCATTATAACCTTAGCATAGCTGACACTGTCAGCTACACAAAGAGCTGAATATGCTTCCTGCGCTTTACCAGTTAACACACTATAAACATTAAAGTGTGATCAGAATCAGGCTAACTCTTAGCGTCAGCAACTCACTAAAACAATGAAAATAACATCCGGGTCCTTTGCATAAAATGTTGGCAACAGACGTAAGTATCCAACAATATAAAATTTGTCCGGGGCACGGCCGAGAGAGGAGCGACCCCTAGGTAAATCAGGGTCACCTTCCCTAAGCAAACCCTCCCCCGACAGCTTTCCATCCCTAAACAAGTCTAGCCGTGCTGGTTGCAGCTTGATTTTAGCACGTTCCTATTCCTGTTTAAATTCCAATTCCTTATCATGCGTACCACGATCATGCTCTGGCTGTAACAGAAGCAGTTCTTTCTGCTGTTCAAAAGAACGACTACTAGGGCTAACAGAGTGAAATGGGGAGACCGCTGGGGAGGTGGCGAGTCCTCTGCAGAGGCTGCCCCAGTGGTAACTACGCGTATACAACTCTACATTAGATTGGCCTTCAATATTAACCTTAACATTTTTGGGGGGTTTATCACTAATTTCAAACTGGTAGTGCTTAGCTATCTTCAACAGCTGTTTAGTACATACACTAGCTGCTCAAAAGTTTGGGGTCACTTAGAAATGTCCTTGTTTTTGAAAGAAAAGCTATTTTTTGGTCCATTTAAAATAACATCAAATTGATCAGAAATACAGCGTAGACATTGTTAATGTTGTAAATGACTATTGAACCTGGAAACGGCAGATTTATTTTTTAAATTAAATATCTACATAGGAGTACAGAGGCCCATCATCAGCAACCATCACTCCTGTGTTCCAATGGCACGTTGTGTTTGCTAATCCAAGTTTATACATTTAAAAGGCTAATTGATCATTAGAAAACCCTTTTGCAAATATGTTAGCACAGCTGAAAACTTGTTCTGATTTAAGAAGCAATATAACTGGCCTTCTTTAGACTAGTTGAGTATCTTGGGCATCAGCATTTTTTGGGTTCTATTACAGGCTCAAAATGGCCAGAAACAAATAACTTGCTTCTGAAACTCGTCAGTCTATTCTTGTTCTGAGAAATGAAGACTATTCGATGCGAGAAATTGCCAAGAAACTGAAAATCTCGTACAACGCTGTGTACTACTCCCGTGGAGTGGGGGGCCCCGGTGCACAACTGAGCAAGAGGACAATACATTAGTGTCTAGTTTGAGAAACAGACGCCTCACAAGTTCTCAACTGGCAGCTTCATTAACCTCTAGCGTTGAGCTAGCGTCGAGCTCCCGTATCCGGGAGCGTAATCATAGGCTCAAGCTCATTACCATAACGCAACGTTTCCTATTCATGAAAATCGCAAACGAAATGAAATAAATATATTGAAACACAAGCTTAGCCTTTTGTTAACACTGTCATCTCAGATTTTCAAAATATGCTTTAACCAAAGCTACACAAGCATTTGTGTAAGAGTATTGATAGCCTAGCATAGCATTAAGCCTAACATTCAGCAGGCAACATTTTCATAAAAACAAGAAAAGCTTCGGAAACTTCGGATGTTTTCAATGACGAAACTCTCAGTTAGATAGCAAATGTTCATTTAAAAAAAAAAAAAAATTGGTGTAAGAGAAATAGCTCCGTTTTGTTCATCACGTTTGGCTAAGAAAAAAAAAGAAAAATGCAGTCACTTACAACGCCAAACTTTTTTCCAAATTAGCTCCATAATATCGACAGAAACATGGCAAACGTTGTTTAGAATCAATCCTCAAGGGGTTTTTCACATATCTATTCGATAATCTATCAGTGGTGGCAGCTGGCTTCTCATCAGAAGAAAACGGAAAAATACTGCAGCTGGAGATTACGCAATAATTGCGACGGAGGACACCAAGCGACCACCTGGTAAATGGGATGGTCAATCAAAATGGTCAATCTTCCAATGATATGCCTACAAATACGTCACAATGCTGCAGACACCTTGGGGAAAACGTGGAAAAGGTAAGCTGACTCCTAGCTCCTCCACAGCCATATAAGGAGTCATTGCCATGAGGCGGTTTTAAAAAATGCGGCACTTCCTGATTGTATTTTTATCTGGGTTTTTTCTGTAACACCAGTTCTGTGGCACTCACAGACAATATATTTGCAGTTTTGGAAACGTCAGTGTTTTCTTTCCAAAGCTGTCAATTATATGCATAGTCGAGCATCTTTTCGTGACAAAATATCTTGTTTAAAACGGGAACGTTTTTCATCCAAAAATTAAGAGCGCCCCCTATATTGAAGAAGTTAAATAGGAGGGAGGCAATGCGGAGATAAAGAAATAACAAAGTCTCTTCAATGTATGGGGGGGAAGGTGTATTTATCCCCGGGACACACCCGAGCCCAGGTGTCCTATTTCACAGACAACCCTCCCAGCTCCGCCCACTGACATCATATTAAGGAAAACAAGAGCAGAGAGAAAGAATTTGACAGATAGTAGGAGGGTTGTCACACTTTGATTAAGCAGCTTTATTCCCCTTCAGATTCGTTGTTGTGGTTGTGTGTGGCTGTCTGTGTGACCCTTTAACCTACCTCTCTCTGTGTGTGTCTCCTCCCAGCCTGCAGTGAGCAGGACTCTGAGCCCGGAGCCCGTCTGACCTGCAGGATTCTGCTGCACCTTTTCAAGACCCCGCAGCGCAACCCCTGCCCCCAGGATGAAGCCAAGTCAGGTACTCACAAAACAAACTAATTCCAAGTGTAATCCCACATCTTATATTATTTTAATTGATTGATGCCATTAATTAATATGTTTTTAATTTAATGAAATTGTTAATGATTTTATATTTTGCAGATAAATCTTCTGTTGGGATCCGGTCGTCGTGTGATCGCCACCTTCTGGCTGCCTCGCAGAACAGCATAGTGGTCGGAGCTGTCTTTGCTGTCCTAAAGGCTGTCTTTATGCTGGGTAATACACTCAGTATTATGCTATTATTTTGTCCTTAAAGTTGCGTATGAGTCCAATTTGACAATTGAATGTGAATAGGTTGATGTATTTATAGTTATTAAAGTGGAACTGACGGCGTTTTAGCAACATGAAATCGTATTAAAATATTTTTATACATACCCAGGAAGAATATGACTTTCACTTTCTCACAAGCGTGCACATAGATATCTATAAAATTTTCATTTTCATAAATTCATAGAATGTTTGGGAATGATGTAAAGTAAGGCATTTGTTAAAATTCTATAGCAATATAGAGTGGAAAAGCTTCCATGCATTTGGACAATTAATAGACACTGCAGTAAATAAAACTGTCTTGTCCAGGATCGGAGTCTACTCAGACCAGTGCGCCATAGCCAATCAGAGCTACAGTTGGCCTATATGCAAATAAGCCATTTCCCACACGGTCCTGCCATCATTCACTTTGACCTGTACTATGTGTTTACAGGCAGTAACAACAGCGCGACATTAGATCATTAGAACGCATTCACCAAAAGCCACAAAATACACCTGAATGGATTTCTGGAAATATGTAAACACCACGGGAGTCCTCTTACATTTGCAAACTTTACAGTCCTATTGATCAAAAAACAATGAAAAGGTAGGCTCTTTCTCCCTCAGTTATGCACATCAAAAACAACAAAATCATGAGCTAAAATCTAACAAAGGAACATTAGATAAACCCTCTCAAACTTTTTCAGCTAGTTAGCTGTCAAAATTGCACTGATAAACGAGGGGGAATAGTTGCCTACTCGTCCTACTGCAGCTTGCCTGCCTGCCCGCTCATTTTATAGATGCCAAAAACATTTGATAGATAGCAGCATATGCTAACTGTTGATAAGTTGTTTAAGTTCAGAATAAATAACTCGCAAAGAGATTCACAGTTCTTGTTCACTAATTACCTCTAGCTGTACCGAAAAGCGATATGAGGGGGAAAAGTCAGCCACTCACCCACTCCTCCAGTGACATGACATCCTCCCAGCAGCTAGCTAGCTAGAGAGCTAATGTTAGGGTCTGTGTTTTTAACTTGCTAAATAAACAGCTAGCTACATAAATAGATGCTAACCCAGGGGTGTCAAACTCAATCAGCGCACAGGCCACATTGAGAGAACTGAATTCGTGGGCCAGACATAGACTATTTGTTTTTACATGAAAAATGTGCAATTGCGAACCAAACTGGCCATTGTTTCATTTGAAAAAAGAGGCCCATTTATAATGTTCAATTATGTACATAGGCTGCTGTACAGTGCATTCGGATAGTGTTCAGACCCCTTGACTTTTTCCACATTTCATTTATGGTCCAGCCTTCTTCTAAAGTTGATTTGTTTGTTTTTTCTCATCAATCTATACACCATACCCCATAATGACAAATTGAAAACAGGGTTTTAGAAACTGTTGCAATAGAAATACCTTATTTCCATTAATCATCCTTGAGATGTTTCTACAACTTGAGGTCCACCCGTGGTAAATTCAATTGATTGAATATGATTTGGAAAGGCACACTCCTGTCTTTATAAGGTCCCACAGCTGACAGTGCATGTCAGAGCAAAAACCAAGCCATGAGGTCGAAGAGGTTGTCCGTAGAACTCTGAGAAAGGATTGTCGGCACAGATCAAACTTTGGCCTGAATGCCAAGCATCACGTCTGGAGGAAACATGGCACCATCCCTACGGTGAAGCATGATGGTGGCAGCATCATGCTGGGGGGGATTTTTCCAGTGGCAGGGACTGGGAGACTAGCCAGGATTGAGAGAAAGGTGAACAGAGCAAAGTACAGAGAGATCCTTGATGAAAACGTTCTCCAGAGCGCTAAGGACCTCAGACAGGACAACGACCCTAAGCACTCAGCCAAGACAACGCAGGAGAGGCTTCAGGACAAGTTTCAGAATGTCCTTGAGTGGCCCAGACTTGAACCAGATCGAACATCTCTGGAGAGACCTGAAAATAGCTGTGCGCAGTGATGCTCCTCATCCAACCTGACAGAGCTTGAGTGGATCTGCAGAGAAGAATGGGAGAAACTCCCTGAATTCTCCTTTGCATGTTGTTTTGTTGCAGGTTTTATTTTTTGGGTTATTCATTGTCTAGCTTTAAAACCTGAACCCAGACTGCAACATTTTAGTAGCCAAGCTAGGGCTGTGGCATGTGTCTGTGTATTTTCCCTTCACTGTGCTCTGTAAATGGGGGACACGGAGGCGCAATTTAAGTTGAATTTACCGACGCGATCACTTCAGGCTGTAATTCCATGAAGTAGATGACTCAAATGTCTCATTTATATTTGCTTTTGTGTCCTATTTGGCCTGTGGGCCTTGTTTGACACGTGTGCTCGCCTATTAGCCACATGACTGACTGCTGTAATTTACAACCTGAAAGAAATCATTTTTTTTGACTAACAAGAAATGTATTGGTGACCATATTAGTCATGCGTTGAACTGCATCCATCTATTCTGCCAACGATGGCATTTTGTACGTCATGGCATTTTGAGTCAAATAGAGCATGTTTTTAAAAAGCTCATATAAAGTTGGTTTTGAAGCATAAACTGGGAATTTGATATTTTGTACTGATATTATGATTGTCTGTTTCATATCTGCGAAGTATTTAAAACACTGTCAGTTTCACTTTAAATGTCTATCTCTTACAACTGGTCACCAGTAAGACCACAGAACCTTGAAGTTCTACCTTTTGTAACATTTTCTCTCCATCGCGCTCCAGGCGATGCAGAACTGAAGGGCTCGGGATTTTCTCACCCCGCCGGCCTCGACGACGACGACATAGGTTCCAAGAAGTCGGGCGGCCACACAGTCTCTATAGAGACGGCCAGCCTAGACATGTACGCCAAGTATGTGCTGAAGAGCATCTGCCAACAGGTGAGAACATGTGAAAGGAGACATTTCACACCATGGTCAAATTTTTGGGACTTCCTATATTTTCTCTCTTCCGTTTCCCTCACACACCAGAAGCTGCATATTTCCTAATTGCAAGTCATTTCTAGGTGTGGAGTCCATTTAATTTGTTTAGTTTTATTTCAGTCAATCCAGAAAGTAAACTGAAGTGAAACATTTCCTAATTGAAAACCAACTGTTCAAATCCTGAGTTGACTGAATTTATTACTCCATTTCCGGTAATGACAATGCACTTGCAGCTCAGTTAGGACTTGGAGTGAATCAGTCTTAGTATTTTATTAGGACCCCATTAGCTACTGCTAAAGCTAAATTCCCCTGATGTGAAAATAGCAACCTTGTTTCACTAAATTCCCCTGACATTTAGTATTTTGTAAGGATCCCCATTAGCTGTTCCAAAAGCAACAGCTACTTTTCCTGGGGTCCAAACAAAACATGAAAAATTACAATACAGAACATTAATAGACAAGAACAGCCCAAGGACAGAGAAGGCACACACAGCCTACATATCAATACATACAGAAACTAGGTCAAATATGGGAGAGGCGTTGTGCCGTGAAGTTTTGCTTTATCTGTTTTTTGAAACCAGGTTTGCTGTTTATTTGAGCAATATGAGATGGAACGGAGTTCCATGCAATAATGGCTCTATATGGCACTGTATGCTTTCTTGAATTTGTTTTGGATTAGAGATGAAACGGTATGAAAATTTCATATCCCGGCCTCCCGGGTGGCGCAGTGGTTAAGGGCGCTGTACTGCAGCGCCAGCTGTGCCATCAGAGTCCGTCGTAACAGGCCGCGACCGGGAGGTCCGTGGGGCAACGCACAATTGGCCTAGCGTCGTCCGGGTGAGGGAGGGATGGGTCGGTAGGGATCTCCTTGTCTCATCGCGCACCAGCGACTCCTGTGGCGGGCCGGGCGCAGTGCGCGCTAGCCAAGGTTGCCAGGTGCACGGTGTAGCCTCCGACACATTGGTGCGGCTGGTTTCCGGGTTGGATGCGCGCTGTGTTAAGAAGCAGTACGGCTGGTTGGGTTGTGTATCGGAGGACGCATGACATTCAGCCTTCGTCTCTCCCGAGCCCATACGGGAGTTGTAGCAATGAGACAAGCTACTACAACAATTGGATACCACGAAATTGGGGAGAAAAAAGGGGGTAAAATTCAAAAAAAGAAAAATCATATCCCGATTATAGTGACAAATGATCACGGTATTGTTAAAATGTGCTGGAAATGTACTGATACACAAACAGAAATCATTTCACCAAGGTTTATATACAAAACCAACAAACAACAAATAAAGTTAGCAGCACTATGCACTTTTTGTGTGCATAAACATAAAATAATAGCATTAAAGATGGCACCATGTGGCTTTGAGAGAAGTTTCCGTAGTGCAGGTTTTAATGAACACAACCTTAAGTAAGCAAATCAAATGTGCATATAAAAGCAACACAAGTAAAGCAATGTGCATGTAAGAACAATACAACTATATGTAAACACATCCAATGTGCAGGTGTTGACATTAAAATAACAACACACAAAATGGAAACAAATCAAATGAACAGCACTGATTGCATGTCCTTTCTCACCTTCATAAAGAAATAAGGTGCTGCTGGCCTAACATCCTGTATGTATGCATCTTTGTTCACTTGAGATTGAAAAGTAAAAATGTCATCATAATTACTTTGTCCGGTTTAAGTAGTGATCTGCGACGGGAGACAATGTGCCCGCTGGCACTGAACGCTCTCTGCTGGCATGCTGGTTGCTGGGTTGAAAAAAAGCTTCCTGGCAACACTGGCAAGGTGAGGCAGCTCTGATGCATGGCCCTTCCACCACACCATTGGATCCTCTTCTGCTGGAATGGGTGGCAGAGACGGGCAGACCTTGATCTCTTCTTTCACTCTTTCTTCTGGGGTGGTCGGAATCTGACCCTCTTTGCCTCAAGGCAACAGAGAGGTGATCTTTCTCAGCAACCCAGCCAGGCCTTTCCCCTCCGATGCCGCTGTGGGGATGTTGGTGGTGGAGCTGCTGCTGGTGCTTTGTGGTTCTTCCCTGACTTGTCCAGCTGCCAGCTTCAAGGCCTCCTGGACACAGCTGTCAGTGTCAACTTTTACCGCCTCAGGATCATCTAAAAAGCTCCTTTTGAAGCGGGGGTCAATGAAACATGCCATGTGCATGACTCTCTTTGCCTTCTCTGTTTATCTGTTGTTAAGGCCTTCTCTCATTACCCTTTTCATCTCTTTGGTCAGGGATGGATCTGTATCCTTTTCCAACAGAACATCACAGGTGATGTAGTCCAGGACAGGCTTGATGGCTGACAGTATCACTCGTGTCTCTGAGCAAGTTTACAGATGCACTTGTCTCAGAGATTTAAGGAGCTGGCACATTTGCTCCATGACACTTATGTCGGCATCCTTGGGCATCAGGTGCCATGTTCCTCTTTCTCCAGCCAGTGTCGCACAGACTGGCTGCTGTTGGCTGAGGAAACGCTCAAGCATGTTGTGTGTAGATCCCCATCGGGTCACCACATCATGGATCAGAGCCTTCTGTGGCATGTTGAGGGCAGCTAGCTTTTCTCTCAGTTCTCTCCTTCTCTTCCTGCTCCGTGAGAAGCCTTGGACCAGATGACGGCAGGCCTTGACTGCTGTGTCAACTCTGAATTTTCAGAGCCTTTGAGACGGCCAGGTTCAAATTATGGCCAAAGCACCCATGGCATCATGTCCTTTGCAATCTAATATGAAAAGGGCTGCAGTGAAGTCTTGAGCATTTTCTGATGTGGGTGCATAAGCAGCCTGCCTTTTTTTAAATGCTTGCTCGAGTGTCTGTGTCACAACTGTAGATGAGGGACCACTGGGTTTGCCTGCTGCACACCCACTCTGTAAACAAGGGAATAGCAAATGTATTATTATTATTGGTGTCGTTACGTTATAATTATTATTCCCTCTCACCACACACACACAGTCTATCTTCTGTGTTGCATTTGAGTATGACCCCATGCACAATTTACATAAATACAAATGAGTCCTCTTAGCGTGAAGAGGGATCAAATTCGACAACATCCAGTGAAATCGGAGCACGTCAAATTCAAAATACAAAATTGTAATATTAAATATTCATGAAAATACAAGTGTCATACATGATTCTTTAGCTTAGAATCTTGGTAATCGAACCGCGTTGTCCGGTTTACAATGGTCTTTGCGGTAAAAGCATAGCATTCGATTATCTGAGGACAGCGCCCCACAACAACATGTTTTCAAACCAGCACAGGCGTCACAAAATCATAAATAGCGAAAAAATAAATCACTTACCTTTTTGAAGGTCTTCTTCTGTTTGCATTCCCAAGGGTCCCAGCTACACAATGAATGGTCATTTTGTTCGATAAAGTCCTTCTTTATATCCCAAAAGGTCAGTTTAGAAGGCATCATTGAGTTCAGTAATACACCCATTCAACATGCAGACAAAGAAGTCCCAGAAGTTCCCCGTAAAGTTAGTCCAAACAAGTCAATCGACATTTCTAATTAATCCTCAGGTAGTCAATTCTACCATTTATATGCATTATCCTAGCTTCTGGGCCTGAGTAACAGGCAGTAGTTTACTTTGGGCACGTCAGACAGGCGGAAATTCAGGATTCTGCCCCCGACACTAGAAAGGTTGAGAAGACCGTGATAGTAATTGCAGTGAGCCCAACAATTGACAGGAGTCTTGTATATAGTGTTTTCTCCTGTTGGAACACTTTTACAACCAAGTCGACGTCTGCCGGGTTTTAAATTAACAAAATATGTTAGTTGGGTGACTAAACTACATAACGTGTTATCGTGTGCAATGGGCGAATAGAGTCTGCAGACACACAACGCATACAGCAGCAGCAGTTTTTCCAAGCGTAGGTAACAGTGAAAGCTTCAGTTTAGATTATTGACAAGCTATTAGCAAGTTAGACACACAAACCATGACATTTTCCCCAATTTCCGAAGTCCCCACAATATGCATTGAGCTAAAAGTTAGCTTACCTTGCATTCGCTATAAAGTAGTGGGTGGTGGTCACGAAGATGACTCGAGATTGGAAGTGTTGCACCCTTTCGCATGTTCTACAGACAGGGTGACCATCTTTGATTAAGTTTCCCTCCGCACTCTTGTAAAACTCAAAATATGACCACACTTCAGATTTGGTCCTCTTAGAAGGTTGAAAAATCTCTCGAGCGCTGTCACTGCCTGCCGCCATGTTTTCACACAAAGCAAAACCCACATTGCACCTGTGTCAGCCTGTTGCTAGCTTTGGTTGATGCTTGACAGTATTTACCGAGAGTTTTTCAAACCATGGTAATCAAACACGTTTTTTTAGGTAATTAAGATTTGTAACGGTAATACTAACTGTCGGGATTTTTTACCATGGTTTATCGTGAAACCGGTAAACGTTTCATCCCTATTTTGGATTTGTGGACTGTGAAAAGACCCCTGGTGGCATGTCTGGTGGGGTAAGTGTGTGTCAGAGCTGTGTATAAGTTGACTATGCAAACAATTTGGGATTTTCAACACATTAATGTTTCTTTATAAAAATAAGTGATGCAGTCTCTCCTCAGCTCTTTACACGTTTGACGTTAGAGAAGCTTCCATTAAAGAAAACCTTTTTAAGTTCTATTAGACAGATTGCTCTGAATCCACGATGTGGCAGAGGTTGAAAAGCCACAACACAAGTTTTTTTCAACATCAGTTTATGGTCAATAATATCAAAGGCTGTACTGAAATCTAACAGCACAGCTTCCACAATCTTCTTATCAATTTCTTTCAACCAATCATCAGTCATTTGTGTTGGTGCAGTACATGTTGAGTGACCTCTGTAAGCATGCTGAAAGTCTGTTAATTTGTTTTTCAGAGAAATAGCATTGTATTTTTTCCAACAATTTGCTAAGAGCTGGCAGCAAGCTGATAGGTCTTCTTTTAGAACCAGTAAGGGCCACTTTACCACTCTCAGGTAACGGAATTGCTTTGGCTTCCCTCCAGGCCTGAGAACAAACACCTTCCTCTAGACCAGTGCTTCTCAATTATTTTCTGTTACGCCCCCCCCCTAGGAAGAAGTAAACATTTTGAGCCCCCCAACTCTCCGCCGCGACTGTAAATAGTATAATTTGTCTATAAAATTGTTATAAGTACACCTCTGCATAACATTGTATCCTTATTAACATTAAAGAAAACAAAAAAATAAAGAAATATAGATCAACTTACAACAAAGAATAACTTTATTAATTAACATTGTTTTTTAGTCTGTAACAGAAAAGACTTAAAGTGCATCAATTTGCCTGAAATTATTATTATTATTATTATTTTGACCATTTGATAACTGAAAAATAAAATATAATCAATAAATAATAATACATTCAAATTGATCAGCAACATTAACTCAGGAGCACAATATATGAAACACTTTGACCTATAAAACAAAAATGAATAAAACAATTTGTGCTGATTTTTTTCAAATCAAAATGAAGTCAGGATTAATGGCTACAATAAGCACGTTTTGCAGAGCACAGCTTTTCGAAGTGGGGTTTGAAGCATGATACTGCAACTCTCAGCTCCTGCTCAATGTTTAGCTGGGACCTGTACTTGGTCTTCAGTGCAGCAACAGCAGAGAAGCCAGTCTCACAAAGATAAGATGTTGACAAAAGGAAGAAGAATGCCCATGGCCCTCTGCCCTAAGAGTGGATACTGCCTCTCTACACTCAGCCAGAATTCACTGTGTCTGTGATGTGAACCTCAGTCTCAATGTGGAGTCAGACGTCATATCAATGAACTGGTCCTCCGCTGCAGAGCTGAAACCAGTTGGAGCTGGTGCATTGAAAGGATCTCTCACCCAGTCATAATGGGAACTGTTTTCAGGGAAGTACTTTTTAAAGAATCAAATCAGTGATGAAATATGCTCCTTAATATATGGAATCACTGAGATGGCATCATAGTCAGTAGTGTCAACAAATTCATGCAGGTTCTCGAATGAATCATTATTTCCTTCATCAAGTCGCCTGCCCCACATCAAGCTTTGGAGTGAAAGAGCTAATCTTGTCTGTGACCCGAGGGAGGTGTTTATCTTTCCCTTGTAGCTGTAGATTTAGTTCATTTAGTTTTCCAAATATGTCACTCAGGTAGGCCAGTTTTGCCAGGAAGTTCTCATCACTAAATTTTTTTCTGCAAGGTCATACTTGTGCTCCTGCTCCGAAAACATTCTTATCTGCTCTCTGAGATCAAAAACTTGGGACAAGACTTTTCCTCGTGACAGCCACCTTGCTTCACTGTGAAACAGCACAGCTTGATGTTCAGCTCCCATCTCCTCACAGATAGCAGAGAAGACTCTTGTTTTTAGTGGTCTGGTCTTTATAAAATTGACTACACCTACAATATCAGTCATAACCTCAGGTGCCTTGACGCTAGTGCTTCTCTGTGTATAACAGTGTGTCCACTCAGCATTAGGTGAGGCCTTCTTGATGAGTGCCCGAAGTCCTTTTCTCATCCCTGCCATGGTCTGTGCACCATCACTGCAAACACCAAAGCAGTTCTCCCACTTTAGCCCATTCTCAGTCAGGAAGCAGTCCAGCATTTTGAATAGCTCTTCAGCTGTGGCTCTGTCTCTGACATATTTACAAAAAAGTAGATCCTCACACAGGGAGTTTGTCATGTCAAAACGTACATAAGAGATAAACAGTCTTTGTTGCGTTCAGTTGCTTCATCGAACAGTAAGGCAAAGCATTTGTCTTTGAGTTTATCTACCAGCTGTTCTTTAAGATCGTTTGCAATGTAATTTATACGTCTGGCGACAGTGTCATTGGACAGAGGGATAGTTTTTATTTTTGCAGCACTTGCGTCATATAGAATAGAGATATAGAAATCTGGGCAGGACATTCATTTTAATTACATTGATTCTACCCAGTAGAGTGAGAGGTAAGTCCATCCATTTACAAAGGTCATCCTCCACTCCACCTTTTGCAACAAACTGGCCAGATTGAGTTTATAGAGGTTGTTCAGATTACCATCCACCATTATACCCAAATATGTGAAGCCCATAGGCGACCATCTAAAAGGAAACTTGTGCTTGATGGTATGATGGTCAAAGACCGACAACGGTAAGATTTCGCTTTTATCAAAATTGACCTTATATCCAGAGAAAGAACTATAACACTGTAGTAGGATCTGCAAGTGAGAGAGGGAGTGTTCTGGGCTTGTTAGAAATAAGATAAGGTCGTTCGCAAAGAGTGATAAATTATGGGTATGGGGGCCCACCTCAAAGCCATGTATGTCAGGGCACGTTCTAATAGCCTCAGCAAGAAAAGTCTTGTCCCGGCGAGGGCAAAGAGGTGGGGGCTAATTGGGAAACCTTGTCTGTTCCCCCTATAAAGAGGGAAAGAGGAGGAAGTAATCCCATTGGTAGCAATCCTAGCTTTAGGAGATTTGTAGAGCGATTTTATCAAATTTACAAACAACCAAACTTTTCCAAGACGCGAAATAGGTATGGCCATTCAACCCTATCAAAGGCCTTTTCAGCGTCGAGGGAGACTGCGACACTAGGTATTTTGTTTTTGTTAGCAAGGTGAATTATATCAAAGAACCTTCTGAGATTATTGGAGGACAATCTATTAATTATGAAGCCAGTCTGATCTGGGTTGACCAACAGGGGAAGACATGACTCCAGTCTCTTCGATAGCATCTTGGTGACCAGTTTACAATCTGTGTTAAGGAGAGAGATTGGTCTATAGGAGGTGCTCTTTAGCGGGTTTTTCCCTTTCTTGTGGATTACAGTAATCACTGCTTGAGAGAAGGACTCTGGAAAGCAGTTGTCTTCTCTGGCTTTTTTAAGTACCTCCATAAGGTAGGGGACCAACATCTCCCTAAATTCTTTATAGAACTCTGGAGGGAAGCCATCCTCCCCAGGAGATTTATTAGAAGGTAAGGATTTAATGGCCTCCAACAATTCAGGAACTGAGAAGTGTTCACTCAGGCGCTCGCTGTCTTCCCCTGACAGGCATGGGAGGTTGAGAGAGGAGAGAAGGGAGTCGATCTCTGATAGATCGTCGCTTGATTGGGAAGTGTAGAGGTCTTCATAGTATTTCTTAAAAGTATTATTAATTTCAGTAGGGTCGAAAGATATCTCATTAGTAAGAGTTTCTATGGCATTAATTGTCCTCTTACTTTCCTCTGCTTTCAGTTGCCATGCCAATACTTTGTGAGCTTTCTCTCCAAGCTCGTAATAGCGCTGTTTTGATTTAGTGATGGCCCTCTCAGCTTGATATGTGTTCAGAATATTATATTTACGTTTTTTATTTACCAAAAGCCTGTATAGATCTTTAGTCGGGCCTCTTTGGTAGGTTTTCTCTAGCTCTGAGATCTTAGATTCAAGGGCACTCAGTTCCGCACTGTGTTTTCGCTTCAGGAAATAATCTGTCCCCTCAGATAGGCCTTCAATGTGTCCCAAAGAATGAAGCTGTCAGGAGCAGAAGGTTTGTTTGTCAAAGTAAAAATATTGATCTGCTCTTTGATGAATGCACAAAATTCAGGTTGCTTTAGGGGTGTAGAATTTAGTCTCCATCTATATGCTCCATTTACCTTGGTAGGAATGGAGATTAATAATACCAGAGGAGAATGGTCACTAAGCAATCTGGGGAGATACTCGACATCTAACACTCTATGAAACAGTTGTGTCGAAAGTAAAAAGTTATCGATGCGCGTGTGTCTTGTGTGGGTGTGAATAAAAAGAGTAGTCCCTATCCTGTGGGTGCAACTGTCTCCAGATGTCTAGTAAATTGAGATCTTTCATGAATGACATGGTGAGCTTGCCGGCTTTGGTAAGAAGTGAGGGTTTATCAGAAGACCTATCAAGAACTGTATCTAAGCAAAAATGTAAATCTCCTCCAACCAGTAGCCATCCTGGTGGTGCTTGAGAGACCTGAAGGAAGACATTCTGAATAAACATATGGTCATCGAAGTTAGGAGCATAAATATTCAATAGGGTCCAAGACTCTGAAAACATATGCCCTTGCACCAAAACAAACCTGCCAGAGGGATCAGAGATGGTGTTGTTGACGCAGAAGGGGATGTGTCTACTTATCAAAATTGCAGTTCTTCTTGCTTTGGAGTTAAAAGAGGATGCAAAAACTTGTCCTACCCATTCCCTCTTCAATTTCTTGTGTTCACTGGCTGTAAGATGTGTTTCTTGTAAAAACACAATGTCAGCCTTTAATTTCTTAAGGTATGTATAGACTCTTTTCCTTTTAATCAGGCTGTTAAGACCTTTTACGTTGAATGTGACATATTTTAGTGGATTAAGCATAGGTTGGGTTTCAAATATGTAGCTGAATAGAAATCTATCATATGCAGATAATTAGGAAATGTTTCAACTTTGTTTTGAGCACAAAAGTGACCTATGTGTCTCTTTAGGAAGGAAACAATAGAAAAAAGGAAGAAAAAAAGAATACAAATCCCACCCACCCCGATTGTCAGACTAAAACAACAATCCCAACAATCTAACATGAATACACTTGTAGAGATACGTTGCTGCTCGCTTTTCATCTTGCTTTTACTAGCTAAACCTTGGCGTAAACTAAAACATGCGAGCTCTCTAAGTTGAAAACAAACGTTGTGAATAGATATTTATGGCTGAATATTTACTGCCCACGGTAAGGGCTGCTTGAGTCTCTTTTCGAAAGATTAACATAAATGAGGGGGAAAGCAGTGGGCCTAAGCCCACTTATTGCTTCGCCCAGTAGATATCTATTAAACCAAAATATACTCTCCTGTAAATGTAATAGAACTCACCCCGGAAAGATACGGTTAGTTGAAAATGTACAAATCAATTATAGTGACCAGGAGATACCAGCAGTTCAGTTCAGTCCCATAAGAGAACACAAACGAACTGCATTTTATCCCCCAGAGAGACCTGGCTCAGACGTTGCTCAGTTCTTTGAGAAAAGTGTGCACTTCTCCCGGTGTGTTGAAGAGATGGCTTCGGCCTTTGTACTGAACTTTCATCCGCGCAGGGTGGATGAGGTAGCCGGTGATGTTCTTCTCCTTCAGTGCTTTGGCGGCAGGTCTGAACTGCTTGCGACGTCTGGCGAGATCCGCGCTCATATCTGGGAAAAGGCTGACCCTCTTTCCATCGATGGTGATGTCCCCTTTGGCTCTTGCGAGTTGCAATATCTTCTCTCTGTCTTGGAAACGGAGGAACCTGATCAGGACGGCTCGTGGGGGCTCATCTGGCCGGGGTTTCGGCGCTGATGTTCTGTGGGCGCGTTCGGTTTCCAGCGGCTTGGTGAAGTTGATTATGCCTAGGACCTCCGGGATCCATTGAGTGAAGAAACGGACCGGGTCACAGCCCTTGCTGTCCTCTTTCAATCCCACCACACGGATATTACTACGTCTACTCTGGTTCTCCATCTGATCTACCTTGTTTTTGAGGTAGGCATTGTCCTTTTGCAGTTGTATCAAGACCTGGTCATGTCTAGCGATGGTATCTTCAACTGTGCTAATGCGCAACTCTGCCTCAGTCGTTCTCAAAAGGAGATCATTCATGGAGGATTTCAGGTCGTCAATGGAAGAATGGAGTTCAGCCGATTTCTTATCAATTTTCATAGAAAGACCACAGAGGTCTTTCCTGAATTTCCCAGAGGAGAGTAGCCAGCATGTCGGCAGGCTCGCAAGAGGCTGCTGAGAGCAACAGTCTGGAACTGTCGTCTGAGTTATGAGGGCTAATGCTAATCTTGCTAGCTGTAGCGTTATCGTTATCTTGGGAATCAACAATGTTTTGGTCGTCCTTCTTGCCTCTCGGTCGGAGGTCCATGGCTCTTTGGGAAGGTAAGTACTTGACAATTTATCAGCCGATGTTAGAATATTGTTTCAACGTTGTTATTTAGGTACAAATAGAATAACTTTGAAGAGCTCGGTTTGTCAACGTCTGCTCAGCTCCGAAAAATAATGAAAATAATGGAATCATGTAGTAACCAAAAAAGTGTTTGAAGAATATATTTTGATTTGTTTCTAAGTAGCCACCCTTTGCCTTGATGACAGCTTCTCTCAACCAGCTTCACCTGGAATATTTTTCCAACAGTCTTGAAGGCTTTCCCACATGCAGAGCCCTTGTTGGCTGCGTTTCCTTCACGCTGCGGTCCAACTCATCCCAAACCATTTAAATTTGGTTTAGCTCAGGTGATTGTGGATGCTAGGTCATCTGATGCAGCGCTCCATCACTGTCCTTGGTCAAATAGCCCTTTCACAGCCTGGAGATGTGTTGTGTCATTGTCTTGTTAAAAAACAAATGATAGTCCCACTAAGAGCAAATCAGATGGGAGAGTGTATGGCTGCAGAATGCTGTAGTAGCCATACTGGTTGTGTGCAATGAATTCGAAATAAATCAATGACCAGTGTCCCCTGCAAAGCACCCCCGCACCATCACACCTCTTCCATGCTTCACGGTGGGAAGCACACATGCGGAGAGCATCTATTCACCTACTCTGTCTCACAAAGACACGGCGGTTTGAACCAAAAATCTCAAATTTGGATTAATCAGACCAAAGGAGGTTATGGACTTGGTGTTTTACCAAGTAGAGCTATCTTCTGTTTACCACCCCTACCTTGTCACAACTCAACTGATTGGCTCAAACGCATTAAGAAGGAAAGAAATTCCACAAATGTATTTCACAAGGCACACCTGTTAATTGAAATGCATTCCAGGTGATTCCGCATTCCAGGTGATTCCGCATGAAGCTGGTTGAGAGAATGCCAAGAGTGTGCAAAGCTGTCATCAAAGCAAAGGGTAGCTACTTTGAAGAATCTCAAATATAAAATATATTTGGATTTAACACTTTTTTGGTTGCTACATGATTTCATGTGTTATTTCATAGTTTTGAGGACTTCAATATTATTCTACAATGTAGGTAATAGTCAAAATAAAGAACAACCCTGGAATGAGTAGGTGTGTCCAAACTGTTGACTAGTACTGTGTGTATATATATACATTAAAACCTCCCCCATACGATTTTCTGTTGCTTCTATATGTTATATCCTTGTGTTGCCAGTTCTCTATCATCAAATTAATTATTTAAGTGATTCTCAGAAATGGCTAATATATGAATGTAATCTGATGTTAGCAAGTTATTGATTTCATTAACCTTATTTTGAAGGCTACATATGAGCTATTTTTGGCCCTTTACTGGGTAGCTTTTTAGAGAGAGAAATATTATGAAAAAGAGCAAACAAAGAAAGAGAGAAAAAATATACATTCAGCAGTCCATTAATCCAGTGTGTGTGTATGCGGGCTGTGGGGTGGAAGTTACGAAACCAATAGGCTTGTCTCCCTCATCCCTTCCAGGCTTCTGGTTTGGATAGTGGACAAATAGCCTTTCATAGCGTTTCTAAGCAATGTCCCCATGCGCTCTGGCAGCTTTCTTTGCTGGGATAAGTTGTTTCCTCTTCTGACGCACAGCTTCAGGATAATCCTCGTTGAGGAATACATATATACTTTCCTCTCAAGTTCTTGGCTCTTTCCAAAACAGCTACCTTGTACTTGAACCTCAGGAACTTGACAACTATCGACCTGGGCCTGTCACCTGGGCCGGTGGTGGATTTTCCCGTCCTGTGGGCACGCTCCACCTCAATCTTTCTGTGGTCCGTCTTCCAATTTCTTTGAGATTTCCCTCACTTTGTCCTCAATTTGAACCAATGAGAAGTTGCCACATGTAGCTATGAGTACAGGACTGAAACCCCTGCACAGATTCTAAACAGATGTTGAACCGAAGAACAACTATTTCCATTGATATTTAATTCCCTATTGACCTCTAGTCCTTTGTTGTGTATTATCTTAAAATATTCTTATAACCTCCATTGCAAAACTGTGTGTTTTAAATCATGTATTTGGTGACGTGAATTGATTTAGTCTAGTTTTATCTGTCATGTTTTTATGGTCCTCCTTCCACTGAGGCACCTCCACTGCCTGATACTCTGAGTCAAGGTTGACCTACCCCTTACTCCACTCCTTTCCTCCACAACACTACCATTTATAAGACTTGGGTCGTGCCCACTACTTGTGTTTTCCACAGAGAAGCATATTGTGTAAATAAGTTGCCGAGTTTTAACAGGCACTCTTTGTAAATCAGAATGTGCTCTTAACATAAATAAAAGGGAGTATGCCCAGTCTTTGTCAACCAATTGTGTACAATGGTAAAGAAAACAACTCAGTCAATTAGTGATTTCACTATTATTAAGACAAGACCCAGATGGCAAATATAAAGATGCAGTCTATCTAAAACAAAATCGGGGGCCTCTTACACTTCAGTGTTATGATGTCAAAATGCATAGCACTAAGAATGAAAAAGGTTTTACCAGGTATTGTTCATCCTGATTGGATAGGTTTTTTACATGGACGATACATTGGAGAAAATATAGAACAACATGAAACATCTAAGAAGCCAGACCTAGTATTTATAGAAGATTTTGAAAAGGCCTTTGATAAATTAAGACAGGATTTTATTTATAAATGCCTCTTGTAAAATGTGTAAATGTATAGCAACCTCAGGTGTAAAATTGTAAATAGCGTCTACTTCTCAGAGTTCTGAACTGTCAAAAGGAGATAAACAAGGGTGTCCGCTGTCACCATATCTATTCGTTATGGCCATCAAAATGCTAGCTATTAAAATCTGATCAAATCAAATTAGAGGATTAGAAATCCAAGGCTTAAAAACAAAGGTGTCCATGTAAGCCGCGGATTCAAGTTTTATATTAAGTCTTCAAGCTAGATCCCTGTAATCATTGAAGATCACTTTTCTGGACTCTCTGGACTAAAACCTTATAAGTGTACAGTATTATGTTTTGGATCTTTTAAAAAATACAGCTGTTACATTACCCAACAGTTTACCTAGAACATGGGCTGACGGTGAAGTAGACATATTTGGTATTCATATCACAAAATATATAAATTAGCTCTCCACAAAGAATTTCAATAAACTAGTAAAACATAGACAAATACCTGTCTATTTATGGAAAAATTGCCCTGATTTAACCATAGGACTAATTTACTTACGGCGCAGCCCTACTCCTGATGATTTAATTTTTCAAATCCTATGAGGGAAAAATATTTTGCTTTCTGGGAAGCTAAACCAGACAAGATAAAGTGTGTCTGTCAATATAATGAATATGGATTGGGTTGGTTAAGATTATTAAATATAAAAGCACTAAACCTCTCTCAAAGCTTCACTTATGCAAAAGTTTCATTTGAACCCTAAATGGTTCTCAAGTAGATTACTAAGAAAATTTCCTTTTTGCCATGTCTCATTTTCGATGAATTGAAAATGATTCTTTTTTCAAGGTATCTTTCTTTTTCAAACAAGCATTGCATAGCTGGCTACAATTTCAATTTCATCCCCCTGACAAGATGGAACAAATATTACAACCAATATTATGGCTTGACTCAAATCTGCTGGTTGATGAAGGACCTGTATTTATGGAAAATATGTTTTGAGGGTATTTTGTTTTTAAATTATATTGGAATTGTGGAGTTATGTCTTTCATGGAGTTATCAGAATTGTATGGGAAGTTCTGCTCAATCCAAGATTACAAGCAACTGATTATATCATTGCCCCAAAAATGGAGGAGGCAGGTGGCAGAGGAAGGAGGTAGGGAACTGGTCTGTCTGCCGAATATAAAGGTGCAAAACTGGCAGAGGAATAAAAATAGCATAAATAGCTAAGTATCCCATTTTCATTTGAGGACCAGAATCTTGACAGCTGTGCCGTTGCGAATTTTGATGTACTTATTCCACGGTACAGGGTGTCTGAGTTAATATATTAAACAGAGCAAGATTCAAGACTTTGTGCTTCTCAGCTAAAATTATTGTACAGAATTCTTGCCACCTACAACATTTGGATTATTTGTGGCATACAATCATTGCAGCTCTGCAGATTTTGTTGTGAGGAGACAGAATCAATAGACCATTTGTTTTGGTATTGCCCTCAGGTTGCATGTTTCTGGTCTCAGGTTTAGGAATGCCAACAGCATACCACCCTGCATACCACTGCTGGCTTGCTTCTGAAGCTAAGCAGGGTTGTTCCTGGTCAGTCCCTGGATGGGAGACCAGATGCTGCTGGAAGTGGTGTTGGAAGGCCAGTAGGAGGCACTCTGGTCTAAAATGTATCCCAATACCCCAGGGCAGTGATTGGGGACACTGCCCTGTGTAGGGTGCTGTCTTTCGGATGGGATGTTAAACGGGTGTCCTGACTCTCTGAAGTCATTAAAGATCCCATGGCACTTGTCGTAAGAGTAGGGGTGTTAACCCCGTGTCCTGGCTAAATTCCCAATCTGGCTCTCAAATCATCATGGTCACCTAATAATCCCCAGTTTACAATTGGCTCATTCATCCCCTTCCTCTCCCCTGTAACTATTCCCCAGGTTGTTGCTGTAAATGAGAATGTGTTCTCAGTCAACTTACCTGGTAAAATAACTGATAAATAAAAAAGGAATGAGTGAAAATCTATTGCATTGATCTAAAGTTGACCCTATAAATAGTATTGTTGGGAGATCTGTAGAGACCGGGTCAGTCAATTAGTAGTAATAGTAGTATATTAATACGGTTAGTAAAAGTATTTATCTTAGATTCAAATTGTACAGTGCCCTCGGAAAGTATTCAGACACTTTTGACTTTTCTACCTTTTTATTACGTTACAACCTTATTCTAAAATGGATTATATATTAAATAAAATATATTAAAAAATCCTCTGCAATCTACACAGAATACCTCAATAACAAAGTGAAAACATTATTATTATTATTTTTTATTTTTTTACATTTTAGCAAATAAATAAAAATATTCAGAACCTTTGCTATGAGATTTGAAATTGAGCTCAGGTGCATCCTGTTTCCATTGATCATCCTTGAGCTGTTTTTACAACTTGATTGCAGTCCACCTGTGATAAATTAATTTGATTGGACATGATTTGGAAAGGCACACACCTGTCTATATAAAATGCACATGACAACCCTCTTGGAGTTTGCCAAAAGGCACCTAAATACTCTCAGACCATGAGAAACAAGATTTTCTAATCTGAAGAAAGCAAGATTAAACTCTTTGGCCTGAATGCCAAGCGTCACGTCTGGAGGAAACCTGGCACCATCCCTACGGTGAAGCATCATGCTGTGGGGATGTTTTTCAGTGGCAGGGACTGGGAAGACTAGTCAAGATTGAGGTAAAGATGAACGGAGAAAAGTGCAGAGATCCTGCTCCAGAGCACTCAGGACCTCAGACTGGGGCGACGGTTCATCTTCCAACAGGACAATGACCCTAAGCACACATCCAAGACAACACATGGAGTAGCTTCGGGACAAGTCTCTGAATGTCCTTGAGTGGCCCAGCCAGAGCCCGGACTTAAACCTGATCGAACATCTCTGGAGAGACCTGAAAATAGCTGTGCAGCGACACTCCCCATCCAACCTGACAGAGTTTGAGAGCATCTGCAGAGGAGAATGGGAGAAACTCCCCAAATACAGGTGTACCAAACTTGTAGTGTCATACCCAAGAAGACTCCAGGCTGTAATCGCTGCCAAAGGTGCTTCAACAAAGTACTGAGTAGATGGTCTGAATACTTATGTAAATGTGATATTTCTGTATTGTATGTATATATATATACAGTGCCTTGCGAAAGTATTCGGCCCCCTTGAACTTTGCGACCTTTTGCCACATTTCAGGTTTCAAAAATAAAGATAAACTGTATTTTTTTGTGAAGAATCAACAACAATGTTTTCCCATTCCTCCTTGCAAAACAGCTCGAGCTCAGTGAGGTTGGATGGAGAGCATTTGTGAACAGCAGTTTTCAGTTCTTTCCACAGATTCTCGATTGGATTCAGGTCTGGACTTTGACTTGGCCATTCTAACACCTGGATATGTTTATTTTTGAACCATTCCATTGTAGATTTTGCTTTATGTTTTGGATCATTGTCTTGTTGGAAGACAAATCTCCATCCCAGTCTCAGGTCTTTTGCAGACTCCATCAGGTTTTCTTCCAGAATGGTCCTGTATTTGGCTCCATCCATCTTCCCATCAATTTTAACCATCTTCCCTGTCCCTGCTGAAGAAAAGCAGGCCCAAACCATGATGCTGCCACCACCATGTTTGACAGTGGGGATGGTGTGTTCAGCTGTGTTGCTTTTACGCCAAACATAACGTTTTGCATTGTTGCCAAAAAGTTCAATTTTGGTTTCATCTGACCAGAGCACCTTCTTCCACATGTTTGGTGTGTCTCCCAGGTGGCTTGTGGCAAACTTTAAACGACACTTTTTATGGATATCTTTAAGAAATGGCTTTCTTCTTGCCACTCTTCCATAAAGGCCAGATTTGTGCAATATACGACTGATTGTTGTCCTATGGACAGAGTCTCCCACCTCAGCTGTAGATCTCTGCAGTTCATCCAGAGTGATCATGGGCCTCTTGGCTGCATCTCTGATCAGTCTTCTCCTTGTATGAGCTGAAAGTTTAGAGGGACGGCCAGGTCTTGGTAGATTTGCAGTGGTCTGATACTCCTTCCATTTCAATATTATCGCTTGCACAGTGCTCCTTGGGATGTTTAAAGCTTGGGAAATCTTTTTGTATCCAAATCCGGCTTTAAACTTCTTCACAACAGTATCTCGGACCTGCCTGGTGTGTTCCTTGTTCTTCATGATGCTCTCTGCCCTTTTAACGGACCTCTGAGACTATCACAGTGCAGGTGCATTTATACGGAGACTTAATTACACACAGGTGGATTGTATTTATCATCATTAGTCATTTAGGTCAACATTGGATCATTCAGAGATCCTCACTGAACTTCTGGAGAGAGTTTGCTGCACTGAAAGTAAAGGGGCTGAATAATTTTGCACGCCCAATTTTTCAGTTTTTTATTTGTTAAAAAAGTTTGAAATATCCAATAAATGTCGTTCCACTTCATGATTGTGTCCCACTTGTTGTTGATTCTTCACAAAAAAATACAGTTTTATATCTTTATGTTTGAAGCCTGAAATGTGGCAAAAGGTCGCAAAGTTCAAGGGGGCCGAATACTTTCGCAAGGCACTGTATAAGTAAAATGTCTAAATATGTTTTTGCTTTGTCATTATGGAGTATTGTGTGTAAATTGATGAGAGAATCAATTTTAGAATAAGGCTGTAACGTAACAAAATGTGGAAACAATCAAGGGGTCTGAATAGTTTCCGAAGGCACTGTATGTTAAACATCACAGCATAGTTGAAAGATGTACAGTATTGTGCGTAGAAATCTGAAGAGGGTGGCCAGTAGAGCTAGATGGGATGGGATGGGCTGAGGGTTGGGATGGGGAATTGGAGACAAGTGGGAGTGGAGTTGCTGGGCGAGGGATAGAATGATAGTCAAAGATAAAAGTAAAAAATAAAGTCAATAAAACGTATCAAAAACTAAGTTTGAATGACACTGAGGGGCATTGTTACTGCTAATGCCTGTTTGCCTGAGGCTGATGCCGTGCAGGTGTTTGGACACATGCTAATTTAAATGCACACACATGCACATACATGGAAACACACATACACACACGTAAATACATATACTCACACATATTCAGTTGGCCTTGCTGTTATGATTTTTGCATATTTCTTTCCCTGTTTTCCTTGATCTTTTTTTCTCTTGTTTGTTTTGAGCATGGCATTGACCCTAGTTGCTTCTGTGGCTCTGGATGGGAGTCTGTTAGATGACTAATGTGATGTGGATGGTGAGCAACTTCACTGCAAGTAGATTGTATTAAAAAAATATTTTAAAAAATCAGGTAAAGTAGTGAATGAACTCCTCATAGGAAACAAAATTGAGTTTTCTAATTAGGAGTTGAATTTCGGGTTCACTTCCTGCATTGACTGAATTAAAAACTGAATGGGGCCAAACAATGTTCAGTATATACCCCTTGGTGATCTCTACCTATCATCACACATCTCTCCCTCCATCAGGAGTGGGTGGGCGAGCGCTGCCTCAAGTCCCTGTCGGAGGACAGCAGTGCCCTGCAGGACCCGGTGCTGGTCAACATCCAGGCCCAGCGGCTGCTGCAGCTCATCTGCTACCCTCACCGCCAGCTGGACAGTGAGGAGGGGGACAATCCCCAGAGGCAACGCATCAAACGCATCCTCCAGGTCAGCACACACAAGACCTAAAACCTTTTTCTGGAAATTACTTTGAAATGGTTTCTTTGAAGCCATCGAGGCCAGTTGTAAGTGAATCATAATCATAATCTTCCTAGTCAGCCCTAGAAGATCGTTGGGGATGGCAGAGAGAGCACAGCAGACTGCACATCCATTACAAATGGGGGGTTGTGGGTGCTAGAATTAATCAGTGGGTGAACTTTCTCTGAACCCTGGCTGTAGCTCAGCAGACCACATTAGGAAGCATGAGTTTTCTGAATGTCATTACTGCCATCTGCTGACTAAAGCAGTGCTACAGGGAAAGTGGTGAACTTTGATGCTAAGTCTCTCTGTGACAACTTAACTGTTTGGGGATTGTTGTGATGTGTACATCTAAAAGTTGTGTCCCATCCTCCCGGCTCTAGAACATGGACCAGTGGACGATGAGACAGTCGTCCCTGGAACTGCAGCTCATGATCAAGCAGAGTACTAACAACGTACGTAACCAGACTCCAGTGTCCTGTAAGGTCCTCAAGACACTAACACTGCCATTTAATCAAAATTAAGCATGATATTACATTTACATTTTAGTCATTTAGCAGATGCTCTTAACCAGAGCAACTTAAAAGATCAATTAATTTTAAGTGCCTCGCTCAAGTGCACATCAACATATTTTTCACCTAGTCGGCTCGGGGATTCGAACCAGCGACCTTTCGGTTACTGGCCCAAACCTCATAACCGCTAGGCGGTCTGCCACCCAATGATATTGCAAGGATATTGCTCAAAATATAGATTTTGAATACAATCCATCTGTAAAGTTCACAAGTGTGCCTCTGGTTCAATTGAATCCATAGAGATATATAGAATTAAAGTGGCTTATGTCAAAACCCTTCGTAACTGTAGAATGTGCTAGTAATGGCAGCTGTCTTTGTCAAGGATAGGTTCCCTGTCATTGAGTGCAAGTGGATGAACTCGTATTTATTGTCTCCCTGCAGGAGCTGTACTCCCTATTGGAGAACATCGCCACGGTCACCATAGAGGTGTTCCAGAAGTCAGCGGAGATGAACTCCAACAACCCCTCAGGAAACAGCTCGGCCGGCGCCGGAAGCTCTACCTCCAACAGCAACAACACTAGCAAGATGAAACCAGTGTTGAGGTGTGTGTGTTTGTGTGATGTTTCTAAATTCTCCCTCCCATTTACAAATACAGTTGAAGTCGGAAGTTTACATACACTTAGGCTGGAGTCATTAAAACTCATTTATCAACCACTCCACAAATTTCTTGTTAACCTGTAGTGACACCCCCATCCCGTGAACTGGACCGTTGTCATCATCTGACACTAATTAGCATAACGCAACGGACATAATCTTCCTAGAAAATCTTCCTATTCATGAAAATCACAAGTGAAATATATTGGAACACAGCTTAGCCTTTTGTTAATCACCCTGTCATCTCAGATTTTCAAAATATGCTTTACAGCCAACGCTAGACTAGCATTTGTGTAAGTTTATCATAGCCTAGCATAGCATTATGCCTTGCTAGCAGCAGGAAACCTTGTCACGGAAATCAGAAAAGCAAAAAAATTTAATCGTTTACCTTTGAACTTCGGATGTTTTCACTCACGAGACTCCCAGGTAGACAGCCAAAGTTAATTTTTTTTCCCAAAATATTATTTTTGTAGGTGAAATAGCTCCGTTTGTTCTTCACGTTTGGCTGAGAAATTGCCCGGAAATTGCGGTCACCACAACGCCAAAAAATATTCCAAATTAGCTTCATAATATCGACAGAAACATGGCAAACGTTGTTTAGAATCCATCCTCAAGGTGTTATTCTAATATCTATTCGATAATATATCCGTCGGGACAATTCGTTTTTCACTAGGACCGATTGGAGTAATGGCTACCTCTGTATTTTACGCGAGAATCTCTCTCGGAGCCACCATGTGACCACTTACACAATGTGGCCGCCTACGGCTATTCTTCAACAGAAATGCGTAAAACTACGTCACAATGCTGTAGACGCCTTGGGGAATACGTAGAAAGCGTAAGCTCGTTGATGGTACATTCACAGCTGAATAGGGAGTCATTGGAACGCAGCGCTTTCAAAACCTGGGGCACTTCCGGATTGGATTTTTCGCAGGCTTTTGCCTGCAACATCAATTCTGTTATACTCACAGACAATATCTTTACAGTTTTGGAAACGTTAGTGTTTTCTATCCAAAGCTGTCAATTATATGCATATTCTAGCATCTTTTCCTGACAAAATATCCCGTTTAAAACGGGAACGTTTTTTTTCCAAAAATGAAAATACTGTCCCCTAACACCAAGAGGTTAACAAATTATAGTTTTTCCAAGTCGGTTAGGACATCTACTTTGTGCATGACACAAGTCATTTTTCCAACAATTGTTTACAGACAGATTATTTCACTTATATGTATCACAATTCCAGTGGGTCAGAAGTTTACATACACTAAGTTGATTGTGCCTTTAAACAGCCTGGAAAATTCCAGAAAATTATATCATGGCTTTAGAAGCTTCTGATAGGCTAATTTACATAATTTGAGTCAATTGGAGGTGTACCTGTGGATGTATTTCAAGGCCGATCTTCAAACCCAGTGCCTCTTTGCTTGACATCATGGGAAAATCAAAAGAAATCAGCCAAGACCTCAAAGAAATTGCAGACAAGTCTGGTTCATCCTTGGGAGCAATTTCCAAATGCCTGAAGCTACCACATTCATCTGTACAAACAATAGTACGCAAGTATAAACACCATGGGACCACGCAGCCGTCGTACCGCTCAGGAAGGAGACGTGTTCTGTCTCCTAGAGATTAACGTACTTTGGTGTGAAAAGTGCAAATCAATCCCAGAACAGCAGATGCTGGAGGAAACAGGTACAAAAGTATCTATATCCACAGTAAAATGAGTCCTATATCGACATAACCTGAAAGGCCGCTCAGCAAGAAAGAAGCCACTGCTCCAAAACCGCCGTAAAAAAAGCCAGACTACGGTTTGCAACTGCACATATAACAAAGATCGTACTTTTTGGAGAAATGTCCTCTGGTCTGATGAAACAAAAATAGAACTGTTTGGCCATTATGTTTGGAGGAAAAAGAGGGAGGCCTGCAAGCTGAAGAACACCATCCCAACCATGAAGCACGGGGGTGACAGCATCATGTTGTGGGGGTGCTTTGCTGCAGGAGGGACTGGTCCACTTCACAAAATAGATGGCATCATGAGGAAGGACAATTATCTGGATATACTGAAGCAACATTTCAAGACATCAGTCAGAAAGTTAAAGCTTGGTCGCAAATGGGTCTTCCAAATGGACAATGACCCCAAGCATACATCCAAAGTTGTGGCAAAATGGCTTAAGGACAACAATGTCTAGGTATTGGAGTGGCCATCAGAAGCCCTGACCTCAAACCTATAGAACATTTGTGGGCAGAACTGAAAAGGTGTGTGCGAGCAAGGAGGCCTGCAAACCTGACTCAGTTACAGCAGCTCTGTCAGGAGGAATGGGCCAAAATTCACCCAACTTTTTGTGGGACGCTTGTGGAAGGCTACCTGTTTCACCCAAGTTAAACCATTTAAAGTCAATGCTACCAAATACTACCGTTTCACCCAAGTTAAACCATTTAAAGTCAATGCTACCAAATACTAATTGAGTGTATGTAAACTTCTGACCCACTGGGAATGTGATGAAAGAAATAAAAGCTGAAATAAATCATTATTTCTACTATTATTCTGACATTTCACATTCTTAAAAAAAAGTGGTGATCCTAATTGACCTAAGACAGGGATTTTTTACTCTGATTAAATGTCAGGATTTGTAAAAATAAAAAAAAACTGAGTTAAAATGTATTTGGCTAAGGTGTATGTAAACTTCCGACTTCAACTGTATGTAGGAATACTGAGCTCACTGATAAATCACATGGTAAAATGGTTATTTTTCTGTGAGATACATTAAAACTAGAATATATCATAGGTACTACCAATTGTCAAATTTCAACCAGATAATATCCATTGTTTTCACAATCTCTTTTGGTAAAACCATTTGAAATGGCTAAAGCAGTGTTTCCAAACTCTAGTCCCGAGTATCCCAATCATGCTTTCTCATTGTTGGTGAAATCTAACCTCAGTGTAAAATCTCTTATTTTTGTTTGTGTACCCCCCAGTTCGTCAGAGCGGACAGGTGTGTGGCTGGTGGCACCACTGATTGCCAAGCTGCCCACCTCAGTCCAGGGCCACGTCCTGAAGGCGGCAGGGGAGGAGCTGGAGAAGGGCCAGCATCTGGGATCCTCCTCACGCAAGGAGAGGGACCGGCAGAAACAGAAAAGGTCAGACAACTCACACCCGAGGAACCCCTTTTTTGTCCTGGTCCCGACAGATATACAGTATAGATCAATAAATACACAGCACAGGACAGACCCCTTCTTTCAGAACAGTTTGTTTTAGTGGGTGTCAAAAACAGGGGCTTTATGAGGTGCTATTTTGGGTTATGTAAATAATGCTTATTTTATCAACACGGTTGTACTCTCATCCAGAAAGCATAGTACTCCGCTCTATTATGATAGTATTTTGCCCCAGCTTTCACATTTGTCTGTCTCCAGCATGTCTCTGCTGAGCCAGCAGCCTTTCCTATCTCTGGTGTTGACCTGTCTAAAAGGCCAGGACGAACAGCGAGAGGGCCTCCTCACCTCCCTCTACAGCCAGGTGCAGCAGGTAAGACCCAACACAGCCTCTCCCCCATCTTCTTATCCCACCATAAGGCCAAAAACCCAACTTGAGATTGTTTCCGAATTGCATTGACATCCTTGCACGTTTTACACAAAAGTCAGTGTGTGCATCGCAAGTGAGGATTCTGCCCTTGTGCTCACTGTTGGCCATATCTGCCATCTCATGCTGACTGATGCTATGGCTGCATTTCCATCTTCCAGATTGTAACGAACTGGCGGGAGGACCAGTACCAGGATGACTGCAAGGCCAAGCAGATGATGCACGAGGCACTGAAGCTGCGGCTCAATCTGGTGAGGTTTCTTAGTCACCACTACCATCATAGTCATGTGATTTCGCTGTTATGCCTGAATGTGCTAAATTGTCCAATATCAGATAAGGCCAGACGGACAGAAAGTACCTCTGAAAACAAATCAAACCCAGTTAGTTACTGCTACAGAATACTTATGTTTTGTCCATTAAAAGTACAAAGAGATGTAGAGGTTGAAAATGTATTAAGAAAAATACATGCAAATTCTCTGGCGCCTTGACATAAGTTTCATGGACGTTTCCGAATTGCATGCTAAATGCCCCGTTTACATCGTGACGTATTTAAATGTTTTTTATTTTATTTCACTAGGCAAGTCAGTTGAGAACATATTCTTATTTACAATGACGGCCTAGGAACAGTGGGTTAACTGCCTTGTTCAGGGGCAGAATGACAGATTTTTACCTTGTCAGCTCTGGGATTTGATCTAGTAACCTTTCGGTTACTGGCCCAACACTCTAACCACTAGGCTACCTGCCGCTCCTATTTGTATTTCATTACGCCGTATGTCAACTTTATGCAATCTCGTTCCTCTACTGGAAGGAGAGCATAGAATAGGATTTTACAATGCAAAAGAAGATCGAGGAGAGTCTCTCGTCAGAGATGGCATTTATTTTGAGAGATTGCAAAATATTACCTTTTCATTCAAGACAGGATAAATATAATGTTTCAGGTGATAATAAAACATGTTTTGTTTAGTTACTTTTTCCTCAACTTGTTTCTATAACGTTCTAGCAAGTTAAGCTAGCTTGCACTGTAAAGCAGCTAGATTGCTAAAAGCGAGGCTAGGTGGAAGATACCACTGTAGCTAGCGACCTCCAACTAATAATTATCATCAAAAACATGCTCAATTACCATCACAATAAACTTAAATGGGAGACAAGTCATATAATTGGCTTAAAAGCTTATAGGAATGGGTAATTGTTTATAAGCTGCTAGCTATCCCATGAAGCTATTACAGAAAACCACATTTTCATCTTCCACAGTTTGGTAACTTCCTGTCCTTCAATGGGCTCTGGCTGGACTGAAGACGGTGCAAAGTTTGGAAAATGTAAAAGAATGCAGCGTCCTTCTCGCAAGCCTTCAACCGCAAGAGGGCGTTACGATTCCACTCCGTTGTGGATGTCCCCATTGAAATGCATGACATCCGGCGCAATGTAACGGACTGCTTATGGGTAATGTGAACGAGGCTTAAAATGAAATTGGATGTCTTGTCTTTGCTCTCCAGGTAGGTGGGATGTTTGACACGGTACAACGCAGCACACAGCAGACCACCGAGTGGGCCGTGCTACTCCTCGACATCATCAGCAGCGGTACAGTGGACATGAAGTCCAACAAGTAAGTCCCAACACGCCTGCTCACACATTTTTTACTTCATCACTTTACTTGTGTTCATTTGTTAAGATTGTAAAGTCAACATGTAAAGTAACGTGTGTGTGATTTCTCTTCTCCCTCACTCTGCCTGTCCATCTCTCTCGCTCTCTTCCTTTTTCTCTCTCAGTGAGCTCTTCACTACGGTACTGGACATGCTGAGTGTGCTGATTAATGGCACGCTGGCTGCTGACATGTCCAGCATCTCTCAGGGCAGCATGGAAGAGAACAAGAGGGCTTACATGAACCTGGTAAAGAAGCTTCGGGTAAGATCACACTGGATTTACACTGAGTATAGAAAACATTAGGAACACCTGATCTTTCCATGACAGGCTGACCTGGTGAATCCATGTGAAAGCTATGATCCCTTATTGATGTCACTTGTTAAATACACTTCAATCAGTGTAAATTAAGGGGAGGAGACAGGTTAAAGAATGATTTTTAAGCCTTGAGACAACAGTTGAGACATTGGATTGTGTATCTGCGCCATTGAGGGTGAATGGACTAGAGGTCGACCGACTATGATTTTTCAACGCCGATACCGATTATTGGAGGACCAAAAAAAGCCGACACCTATTAACTGGCCGATTAATAAAATAAAAATAGAAAATATAAAAATGAATTTGTAATAATGACAATTACAACAATACTGAATGAACACTTATTTTAATATAATATAATACATCAATAAAATCAATGTAGCCTCAAATAAATAATGAAACATGTTCAATTTGGTTTAAATAATGCAAAAACAAAGTGCAATATGTGCCATGTAAGAAAGCTAACGTTTAAGTTCCTTGCTCAGAACATGAGAACATCTGAAAGCTGGTGGTTCCTTTTAACATGAGTCTTCAATATTCCCAGGTAAGAAGTTTTAGGTTGTAGTTATTATAGGAATTATAGGACTATTTCTCTATTTACCATTTGTATTTCATATACCTTTGACTATTGGATGTTCTTATAGGCACTTTAGTATTGCCAGTGTAACTGTATAGCTTCTGTCCCACTCCTTGCTCCTACCTGGGCTCGAACCAGGAACACATTGACAACAGCCACCCTCGAAGCAGCGTTACCCATGCAGAGCAAGTGGAACAACTACTCCAAGTCTCAGGGCGAGTGACGTTTGAAACGCTATTAGCGTGCACCCTGCTAACTAGCTAGCCATTTCACATCGGTTACACCAGCCTAATCTCGGGAGTTGATAGGCTTGAAGTCATAAACAGCACAATGCTTGAAGCACAGAGAAGAGCTGCTGGCAAAACGCACGAAAGTGCTGTTTGAATGAATGCTTACGAGCCTGCTGGTGCCTACCATCACTCAGTCAGACTGCTCTATCAAATCATAACTTAATTATAACATAATAACACACAGAAATACGAGCCTTAGGTCATTAATATGGTCGAATCCGGAAACTATCATCTCGAAAAAACGTTTTTTCCTTCAGTAAAATACGGAACCGTTCTGTATTTTATCTAACGGTTGGCATCCCTAAGTCTAAATATTCCTGTTACATTGCACAACCTTCAATGTTGTGTCATAATTACGTAAAATTCTGGCAAATTAGTTCGCAACGAGCCAGGCGGCCCAAACTGTTGCATATACCCTGACTCTGCGTGCAATGAATGCAAGAGAAGTGACACAATTTCACCTGGTTAATATTGCCTGCTAACCTGGATTTCTTTTAGCTAAATATGCAGGTTTAAGAATATATACTTCTGTGTATTGATTTTAAGAAAGGCATTGATGTTTATGGTTAGGTACACGTTGGAGCAACGACAGTCCTTTTTCGCGAATGCGCTCCGCATCGATTATATGCAACGCAGGACATGCTAGATAGACTAGTAATATCATCAACCATGTGTAGTTAACTAGTGATTTATGATTGATTGTTTTTTATAAGATAAGTTTAATGCTAGCTAGCAACTTACCTTGGCTTCTTACTGCATTCACGTAACAGGCAGGCTCCTCGTGAGGCAGGTGGTTAGAGCGTTGGACTAGTTAACTGTAAGGTTGCAAGATTTGTATCCCCGAGCTGACACGGTAAAAATCTGTCGTTCTGCCCCTGAACAAGGCAGTTAACCCACTGTACCTAGGCCATCATTGAAAATAAGAATGTGTTCTTAACTGACTTGCCTAGTGAAATAAAGGTGTAAAAAAAAAAGCAGCCAAAAATACAGATTTCCGATTGTCATGAAAACTTGAAATCGGCCCTAATTAATTGCCCATTCAGATTAATGGGTCGACCTCTAGAATGGACAGGACAACATATTTAAGTGCCTTTGAACAGGGTATGGTAATAGGTGCCAGGTGCACTGTGTGTCAAAAACTGCAGAGTTGCTGGGTTTTTCACGCTCAACATTCTGTATCAGAATGGTCCACCACCCAAAGCACATCCAGCCAACTTGACACAACTGTGGAAAGCATTGGAGTCAACATGGGCTTTCGACGCCTTGTGGAGTCCAAGCCCCGAAGAATTGAGGCTGTTCTGAGGGCAAAAGGGGGTTCAACTCAATATTAGGAAGGTGTTCTTAATGTTTTGTTCTCTCTGTTTATATGTGGAATATATAACAATTTATGTCCGGAAAGGTGTTATGCTCGGTGTTCACCACAAGAGGGAATTCACCTAGAATTCAGTCGAGCAACTATCAAACAGACACAAGGAAGCTTCTCAATTCAATACTATTTGTATCTTTATTTCAAGGTGTTTGGCTCGTAACTCTACTGTTGTGGTGTGTATTTGCAGAAAGAGCTGGGTGACCGGCAGTCAGAGAGTCTGGAGAAGGTGCGGCAGCTGCTCCCTCTGCCCAAGCAGACTCGTGATGTCATCACGTGTGAACCTCAGGGCTCGCTCATCGACACCAAGGGCAACAAAATTGCCGGCTTTGAGAAGGAGGTGAGTACTATGAGCTTTTACCCTTGGAAGACATTGCCAACTCAGTTGTTGAAGGTATTACTGTTTCTCTGTCACTAAGATATTTAATATTTTTAGCCCACATGGTTCTTCATAAACGTGTCTTTCAGCTGTTCACTAGGAATGTCTTCCCTAAATAGCAGACCTGTGTTCAAATACTGTGTTTTATTATACTTGATTGCGCTTGCCTGGCGAAATGGAACCAATGGAATTGTCTCAAATCTGTAAACCACGCCCATATGGTACTCCAGGCTCCTTCAAATGCTCAACGTTTATTAGAGAAAACAAATAGTATTTGAACTCAGCTCTACAAAATACTTATGCATTTAGACATCTTAATTTTCGGGATGAATTTGGGGCAACACCAGTCTCCAATAATTGATCTATGTCAATTTAAAAATCACCTCTCCTTTTCCATCAGGGCCTCCAAGTGTCCAACAAGCAGAAGATCTCGCCGTGGGACTTGTTCGAGGGCCTCAAGCACTCTGCCCCTCTCTCTTGGGGCTGGTTCGGGACGGTGCGTGTGGACCGTAAGGTGACCAAGTTCGAGGAGCAGCAGCGCTTCCTCCTCTACCACACCCACCTGAAGCCCAAGCCGCGCAGCTACTACCTGGAACCCCTCCCCCTGCCACCTGAGGAGGAGGAGCCGCCCACACCCGTGCCCCAGGAGCTCGAGAAGAAGATGGTGGAGGCATTGAAGCCGGAGAAGAGCGTCCCTGTGGTGTCGTCCGACGTGACCAAGAAGAAGCCCAAGAAGAAGAAGACACCATCCACCAGCAAAACTGAGGTGAGGGGGAGACACTGGGACAGGTCCTGTCCAGCAAAACTGAGGTGAGGGAGGACACTGCGACAGGTCTTGTCCAGGAACAACTACTAGCTAGGCCCTGTTAGGACTGTGGCGGTCATGACATTTCCACAGCGGGTGATTGTGAAGCAAATAACTGTCTGTCTCACAGTAATTGACCATTAATTAACAAACATATTTAGCATCTCCTAGCTTCCACACTGATGCAGACCTTTGGAACATCTTCGTATTTAAAAAGTTTAATAAATCTATATAATATTTTAGACGGATCTAAAGAAGCATGATTTGAAGAAAATGTACTCTATTTCAGAAGAACAGAATAGCATACTCTTGAGTTGTCCTTATGTTAGGTCCTGATCTGGCTATGCCAAATGACTGTGGGCTACACAAGTTAATTTAGCAGGCAAGATTTGCTTAGAATTCTGTGGCATTATTTTCTATTATTTTACAGTATGAAAAATACAATTGAACAAAGCTGAATAAAATAGAAAGGATATTTTGTCCAAACGATTTGAGTACGCACATGCTGCTATTCTGTGTTGAGCGGTTAAACAAAGAAATTCTTAATTTAGAGTTATTAATGTAACTTAAGTTATTCTACAAACGTTGGGCTATATGTTTAGATTTTTAATACATTGTAATGCTGTGTGATGCGAATCCAATGATGATTTGAAAAAAGTTGCTTGAAAGGCATGAACTCTGCTTTGTTTTTTGCTCAGCCTGTACACTTCATCAGTATCTCATTTTACAATTTGACAAGCACTTGATAATGCCTAGAATTTCACGGTGACATCCCCTGTGTGTGGCAGTAATGCACCCTAAAAAAATCCATTCCTTTTCTTGCCGGAGTGCTGCGTTGTGCCCTTCTCCCTGAGTGCTGCTTGCTCCAAAGCACCTCTCACTCACTTGGCTCTCCATCACTTGATTGGATCTTTCTCACAGGCTACAAGAGAAGACAGATACATCAGGGATGCAACTGTGCGCGTTCTTATCCAATTCCATGTTGCATATTGAAGATATTGGAAGAACTGTCCACATTTAGTTTTTGTCAGCCAACTAGACGAGTAGGCCTAACAAACAGCAAAAGCCTAGTGTAAGTGCTGCAATGTGCACACGCTAGTAGGATATAAGCACGAATGTTCCTTTATTTATTTTATTTTATTTCACCTTTATTTAACTAGGCAAATCAGTTCTAAGAACAAATTCTTATTTACAATGATGGCCTAAGAACAGTGGGTTGGTTAACTGCCTTGTTCAGGGGCAGAATTACATTTTTACCTTGTCAGGTCGGGGATTCGATTCAGCAACCTTTCGGTTACTGGACCAGCTCTCTAACCACTAGGCTACCTGCCGCCCCTTTAACGGGAAAGCATCATTATCAAAAGTGACCGCAAATGTGATTATCTTGTAATGATTTTATTATAAAGGTGCATTTTTTATGGTCAAAATTGGGGAAGATAAAATTAACTTAGGAGCTGCTTTTGTATGCCAGTTTGGCTCTACACTCCTTGTAAAGTGGATTGATGTGCTTAATTTTATGAAGTTATTTGGCCACTTTAGTTTTGATACAAACCTTATCAAAACATATAGGCCTATGGGCTTGGCTACATGATGTGTGCGACTATGATTCTTACCCTGTGCATCCTTCACAAGTGATAATATATAATTTGCAAGGCTGATATTGTCACCCGTCAGACTTCTTGACTTAATATTGTCTTGTACTAAACAATATACAGTGTCTTCGGAAAGTATTCAGACCCCTTTTTCCACATTTTGTTACATTGCAGCCTTATTCTAAAATGGATTAAATAAGTAAAACTCCTCAGCAATCTACACACAATACCCAATAATGACAAAGCAAAAATGGGTTTTTAGACATTTTTGCAAATGTATAAAAAATAAATAAATAATACCTTATTTACTTACATAAGTATTCAGCCCCTTTGCTATGAGACTCCAAATTGAGCTCGGGTTCATCCTGTTTCCATTGATCTTCCTTGAGCTATTTCTCCAACTTGATTGGAGTCCACCTGTTGGAAACTCAATTGATTGGACATGATTCAGAATGGCACACACCTGTCTATATAAAGTTCCACAATTGACAGTGCATGTCAGTGAGGTCGAAGGAATTGTCCGTAGAGCTCCGAGACAGGAGTGTATTGACGCACAAAGCTGCGGAACGGTACCAAAAAATGTCTTCAGCATTGAAGGTCCCCAAGAATACAGTGGCCTCCATCATTCTTAAATGGAAGAAGTTTGAAACCACCAAGACTCTTCCTAGAGCTGGCCGCCCGGCCAAACTGAGCAAACAGGGGAGAAGGACATTGGTCAGGGAGGTGACCGAGAAACCGATGGTCACTTTGACAGAGCTCCAGAGTTCCTCTGTGGAGATGGGAGAACCTTCCAGAAGGAAAGCCATCTCTGCAGCACTCCACCAATCAAGCCTTTATGGTAGAGTGGCCAGACAGAAGCCACTACTTAGTAAAAGGCACATGACAGCCCACTTGGAGTTTGCCAAAATGAACGTTTTAGCCTGAATGCCAAGCATCAGGACACCCGGCACCCTCTATTTGGTCAACCGTGGTGGCAGCATCATGCTGTGGGGATGTTTTTCAGAGGCAGGGACTGGGAGACTAGTTAGGATCAAGGCAAAGATGAATGGAGCAAAGTACAGAGATCCTTTTTGAAAACATGCTCTAGAGAGCACTCAGGACCTCAGACTCTGGCCAAGGTTCACTTTCCAACAGGACAATGACCCTAAGCACACAGCCAAGACAACCCAGGAGTGGCTACAGGACAAGTCACTGAATGTCCAGAGCTTGAACTTGAACCCGATCTGCAGAGAAGAATGGGAGAAACTCAGGGGTGCCAAGCTTGTAGCGTCGTACCCAAGAAGAATTGATAACTGTAATTGCTGACAAAGGTGTTTCAACAAAATACAGAGTAAAGAGTCTGAGTACTTACGTAAATGTGATATTTTAGTTTTTTATTTAATACATTTGTAAACATTTCTATACCTGTTTTTGCTTTGTCATTTATAGGGTATTGTGTGTAGATTGAGGAGGGAAAATCCATGTAATACGTTTTAGAATAAGGCTGTAACAAAACGTGGAGAAAGTCAATAGGCCTGAATACTTTCCGAAGGCACTAAATGTGTTTTGATTTAAAGTGGTTCCTCCTTTCATATTTGCGTCATACTGCAGCACACATTGCGGGCTGCTGCACCATTCTGTGGCACGCTATTTAATTGTCAGCCATTTTTTCTGTTATAGTAAGTTAATGCTAGTTTGACCACCAGGGGGCAGCTTTGAGAAGCATTTGATCGTCTTCCATATTGGCGTTACCAGAGAATTTAAAACCTTTTTTGTAATAACATAGTATATGGCTTAATTAATTTGATTAATATTATGGTTCTGTTAGGATGGAATGGAAAATATCCTGCTGTACAACGTGGCAGTCGGTAGTAGGCTACAGCATAAGAGGATTGGAGGATTCTAAATTGTTTGCCTTCATTAGACAACTTTGTTCCAATATTTCTGTAAATCAGGGAAATTTATTCCCATAGTAAATTATTATGGATCCATAACTAAATAAACATAAGCATTTTTACAGCGTATTTTTTATAATTATTTATTAACGAAAGCATAAAGATGCTTGATGAAGAAATACATAGAGTATATCTTTTTACATTTGGATAAAGCATTTAAAGCATTTTGAAGATATAAGCCATCTGCATTTGTTCATTAGGCTACTGTGCAGTCTGACAAGTAAACATCGCCTCCAGTACATACTGTTGTAAACATAGGAAAGTGAATAATTCCTTACATAAGGGAGAGCAGGTCATGTCCAGACTTTCTCGGTGACCTCAAGTCCTCCTATGTTTTTAATTATTTTTCGGGTTGCATCAGTCATGGACAGAAACTTCTGAGACACAGTATTAATGATGAACACCCGGAAATTCACTGGTAAGCCACATTTGCCTCGGGATCCATCTCAGTTTGTATTCTGTGCCCACTCGTGGTATCTCTCTTTGGTTACACATCCTTGGAATAGCAGAACAGCATAACGGTCCGGGCGGCCCTTGCTGTGCCTCTCCAACAATCCCACCTGACTCCTCACTAATGAGGAGTGACTCTCCGCCAATACCGCCTGGCTCTGGACCAATGCATCAGCTGTCACCCGTATGGTCTGCCTTCAATGACTCGATCTCGGTCTTCAAAGTTTGAATCACATGAGCACCTTCATCAGATGAGCAGAATGGTACAGACCTGAGCCCCCAGAGTGGCCTATGATCGAAACGGTAGATCAATTAAGAATTAAAAGTGACTCCAACGCACACGTGCTCCGTACACATTTTAAGAATCTAGCTGCTTTCTTGGCAACCATGCGTTTTCGGTGATCCCGTTGTCCAGCCCTTTGTTCACTGATCTCCACAGATGGTTGTCGGCATAGTTGTAAGCTCTGCAAAAACACAAGGCCATCAAGATGTTTTGGCAAAAGAAATTGGCGATACAACAATGTTTTTTTTTTTTTCACCATTATTTTACCAGGTAGGCTAGTTGAGAACAAATTCTCATTTGCAACTGCGACCTGGCCAAGATAAAGCATAGCAATTTGACACATACAACAACAGTTACACATGGAATAAACAAAACATACAGTCAATAATACAGTAGAGAAATAAGTATATATACAATGTGAGCAAATGAGGTGAGAAGGGAGGTAAAGGCAAAAAAAGGCCATGGTGGCGAGGTAGATACAATATAGCAAATTATAGATGGGCTATGTACAGGTGCAGTAATCTGTGAGCTGCTCTGACATCTGGTGCTTAAAGCTAGTGAGGGAGATAAGTGTTTCCAACTTCAGAGATGTTTGCAGTTCGTTCCAGTCATTGGCAGCAGAGAACTGGAAGGAAAGACTACCAAAGGAGTAATTGGCTTTGGGGGTAACCAGTGAGATATACCTGCTGGAGTGCGTGCTGCTATGGTGACCAGTGAGCTGAGATAAGGCGGGGCTTTACCTAGCAGAGACTTGTAGATAACCTGTAGCCAGTGGGTTTGGCGACGAGTATGAAGCGAGGGCCAACCAACGAGAGCGTACAGGTCGCAATGGTGGGTAGTGTATGGGGCTTTGGTGACAAAACGGATGGCACTGTGATAGACTGCATCCAGTTTGTTGAGTAGAGTGTTGGAGGCTATTTTATAGATGTCATCACTGAAGTCGAGCATCGGTAGGATGGTCAGTTTTACGAGGGTATGTTTGGCAGCATGAGTGAAGGATGCTTTGTTGCGATATAGGAAGCCGATTCTAGATTTAATTTTGGATTGGAGATGCTTCATGTGAATCTGGAAGGAGAGTTTACAGTCTAACCAGACACCTAGGTATTTGCAGTTGTCCACGTATTGTAAGTCAGAGCCGTCCAGAGTAGTGATGCTAGACGGGCGAGCAGGTGCAGGCAGCGATCGGTTGAATAGCATGCATTTAGTTTTACTTGCTTTTAAGAGCAGTTGGAGGCCACGGAAGGAGAGTTGTATGGCATGAAGCTCGTCTGGAGGTTAGTTTACACAGTGTCCAATGAAGGGCCAGAAGTATACAAAATTGTGTCGTCTGCGTAGAGGTGAATCAGAGAATCACCAGCAGCAAGTGCAACATCATTGATGTATACAGAGAAGAGAGTTGACCTGAGGATTGAAACCTGTGGCACCCCCATAGAGACTGCCAGAGGTCCGGACAACAGGCCCTCCGATTTGACACACTGAACTCTATCAGAGAAGTAGCTGGTAAACCAGACAAGGCAATCATTTGAAAAACCAAGGCTGTCGAGTCAGCCAATAAGAATGTGGTGATTGACAGAGTCGAAAGCCTTGGCCAGGTTGATGAATACGGCTGCGCAGTAATGTCTCTTATCGATGGCGGTTATGATGTCGTTTAGGACCTTGAGCGTGGCTGAGGTGCACCCATGACCAGCTCTGAAACCAGATTGCATAGCTGAGAAGGTACAGTGGGATTCTAAATGGTTGGTAATCTGTTTGTTAACTTGGCTTTCGAAGACCGGGTAGGATAGATGTAGGTCTGTAGCAGTTTGTCTGGAGTGTCACCCCCTTTGAAGAGGGGGATGACCGCGGCAGCTTTCCAATCTTTGGGAATCTCAGACGATACGAAAGATGTTGAACAGGCTAGTTCACAATTTCGGCAGATCATTTTAGAAAGAAAGGGTCCAGATTGTCTAGCCCGGCTGATTTGTAGGGGTCCAGATTTTGCAGCTCTTTCAGAACATCAGCTATCTGGTTTTGGGTGAAGGAGAAATGGTGGGGGCTTTGGCGGGTTGCTGTGGAGGGTGCCGGGCAGTTGACCGGGGTAGGGATAGCCAGGTGGAAAGCATGGCTAGCCGTAGAGAAATACTTTTTGAAATTCTCAATTATATTGGATTTATTGGTGGTGGCAGTGTTTCCTAGTCTCAGAGCAGTGGGTAGCTGGGAGGAGGTGCTCTTATTCTCCATGGACTTTACAGTCTCCCAGAACTTTTTTGAGTTAGTACTACAGGGTGCAAATTTCTGTTTAGGAAAGCTAAGGCTAGCTTTTTCAAACTGCCTGTGTATATTTGTTTCTAACTTCCCTGAAAAGTTGCATATCACGGGGGCTATTCGATGCTAATGCAGAACGCCACAGGATGTTTTTGTGCTGGTCAAGGGCAGACAGGTCTGGAGTGAACCAAGGACTATATCTATTCCTAGTTCTAAATGTTTTGAATGGGGCATGCTTATTTAAGATGGCGAGGAAGGCACTTTTAAAGAATAGCCAGGCATCATCTACTGACGGGATGAGGTCAGTGTCATTCCAGGATACCCCGGCCAGGTCGGTTAGAAAGGCCTGCTCGCAGAAGTGTTTTAGGGAGCGTTTGACAGTGATAAGGGGTGGTCGTTTGGTCGCAGACCCATTACAGATGCAGGCAATGAGGCCATGATCGAAAACAGCAGAGGTGTATTTGGAGGGTGAGTCAGTTAGGATGACATCTATGAGGGGAGTTGGAGTTGTACCTGGTAGGTTCATTGATAATTTGTGTGAGATTGAGGGCATCAAGCTTAGATTGTAGGATGGCCGGGGTGTAAAGCATGTCCCAGTTTATGTCACCTAGTAGCACGAGCTCAGAAGATAGATGGGGGGGGCAATCAATTCATATATGGTATCGAGGGCACAGCTGTGGGCAGAGGGAGGTCTATAGCAAGCGATGAGAGACTTGTTTCTGGAAAGGTGAGTTTTTAGAAGTAGAAGCTCGAATTGTTTGGGTACAGACTTGGATCGTAATACAGAACTCTATCTTTGCAGTAGATTGTTCTACCTTGGCAGAAAATGTTATAGTTAGCGATGGAAATTTCAGGGTTTTTGGTGGTTTTCCTAAACCAGGATTCAGACACGGCTAAGACATCCAGGTTGGCAGAGTGTGCTAAAGCAGTGAGTAAAACAAACTTAGGGAGTAGGCTTCTAATGTTAATATGCATGTTAAAAATCCTACAATGTGATTTTCTGGATTTCTTTTTCTCATTTCGTCTGTCATAGTTGAAGTGTACCTATGATGAAAATTACATTTCTCTCATCTTTTTAAGTGGGAGAACTTGCACAATTGGTGGCTGACTAAATACTTTTTTTGCCCCACGTATGTATGTATGTATGTATATATATGTATATATATATATATATATATATATATATATATATATATATATTAGCCTCTAGAGACATTTAAACTAGGTGATGTCATCGCATATGTAGGAGGTGGAACAACATGGTTGGTTAAGGCATATTGAGCAGGGCTAGAGGCTCTACAGTGAAATAAGACAGTGATCACTAACCAGGACAGTAATGGACGAGACATATTGATATTAGAGAGGCATGTGTAGCCAAGTGAACATATGGGTCCAGTGAGTGGTTGGGCTGACTGGGGACACGGCGATTCAGACACTTAGCTTGTTAGCATCGGCCTGCTAACAGTTAGTAGGCCGGGGTTAAATCAAATCAAATTTATTTGTCACATACACATGGTTAGCAGATGTTAATGCGAGTGTAGCGAAATGCTTGTGCTTCTAGTTCCGACAATGCAGTAATAACCAACAAGTAATCTAACCTAACAATTCCAAAACTACTACCTTATTCACACAAGTTTAAACGGATAAAGAATATGTACAGAACGGCATAGGCAAGATGCAGTAGATGGTATTGAGTACAGTATATACATATGAGATGAGTAATGTAGGGTATGTAAACAAAGTGGCATAGTTTAAAGTGGCTAGTGATACATGTATTACATAAAGATGCAGTAGATGATAGAGTACAGTATATACATATGAAATGAATAATGTAGGGTATGTAAACATTATATTAGGTAGCATTGTTTAAAGTGGCTAGGGATATATTTTACATCCATTTCCATCAATTCCCATTATTAAAGTGGCTGGAGTTGAGTCAGGGTGTTGGCAGAAGCCACTCAATGCTAGTGGTGGCTGTTTAACAGTCTGATGGCCTTGAGATAGAAGCAGTTTTTCAGTCTCTCGGTCCCAGCTTTGATGCACCTGTACTGACCTCGCCTTCTGGATGATAGCAGGGTGAACAGGCAGTGGCTCGGGTGGTTGTTGTCCTTGATGATCTTTATGGCCTTCCTGTGACATCGGGTGGTGTAGGTGTCCTGGAGGGCAGGTAGTTTTCCCCCGGTGATGCGTTGTGCAGACCTCACTACCCTCTGGAGAGCCTTACGGTTGTGGGCGTAGCAGTTGCCGTACCAGGCGGTGATACAGCCCGACAGGATGCTCTCAATTGTGCATCTGTAGAAGTTTGTGAGTGTTTTTGGTGACAAGCCGAATTTCTTCAGCCTCCTGAGGTTGACACAAGCTAGCAGTTAGAAGACCGGGGCAGGCAAGCTAGCAGTTAGCAGGGGCTAGCAGTTAGCAGACCGGTGCAGGCAAGCTAGCAGTTAGCAGACCGGTGCAGGCAAGCTAGCAGTTAGCAGACCGGGTCAGGCAAGCTAGCAGTTAGCAGACCGGGTCAGGCAAGCTTGCAGTTAGCAGACCGGGGCAGGCAACCTAGCAGTTAGCAGACCATGGGGCGGCAATTAGCAGACCATGGGGCGGCAGTGTAGCCTAGTGGTTAGAGCGTTGGACTAGTAACCAAAAGGTTGCAAGATCGAATCCCCGAGCTGGCAATTTACAAATCTGTCGTTCTGCCCCTGAACAAGGCAGGCCGCTAGGCCGTCATTGAAAATAAAATGTGTTCTTAACTGACTTGCCTAGTTAAATGACGGTAAAATAAAACATTGATCATCTCAGCATCATCTCCACGACCTGTGGTCGTGGAGCTTGGTGGAACTGCGACTAAAATGTAGTTTAAATAAAAATTGCCATTTTAAGTGTCTTTTTTCTCATTATTTTATTAACGAAAGCATCAAGATGTTGAAGAAATACTCTACTGCTGTTTTTTGTTAGAAGTGTAACACTTTGGAGTGCTTAAGCATCGAATACATTGCAAGTTGAGGGATTTTCACAACAGTAGCCGGACTATAAAATGTCTATTGTCCTGCTAATAGGAAACATTTGCATGATGGGCTGCACCTGCTGCAGTACTACAGTGCACTTGTGAAAAAGTGTTCAAAAACCTGTTTTCAAATTGCCTCCAGTTGTCCAATAAAACAGAGCATCTTGTTTACATTCTTTATTGTAACCACAATCTCACAAATAATTTGTATCTACCTTTCCAATTACTTTTAGAGTTTGGGATTTACAAATGTGCGCTTTTCAATATTAGTTACATTGATTTAGTTTGAACGTGCAGACTTTTTTTTATTATTATTGTTTTATGTTGGATGCTACATTTTTGACCAGTTGCAATTGTAAGTAGGCCTAATAAAAAAAATACTACTTCTTCTACCACAGCCAATTAAGTTATTTTATATAGGTTTAGGCTCTGAAGAAATAGACTGCAATTAAGCCTTGTTGTTTGTAAAGTCAAATTAAAATGAAGATTGTTGAAATGAATTGCTCGGCTTGTTTCTCTATCTGTTGGTGTGCAACACTTGCATAACAAGTTAGCTATATTTTTAGCACCAGCCACTGTTCACCTCCTATCGATAGTGCTGAGGTTGCCGCCAGTTGTTTTTAAATTGAACCTTTATATAACTAGGCAAGTCAGGTGAGAAAAAAATTATTATTTGCAATCAGCCAAATACATTTAAACTCAGTTTTTCACAGTTCCTGTCATTTAATCCTAGTAAAAATGCCCTGTCCTAGGTCAATTAGGATCACACTTTATTTTAAGAATGTGAAATGTCAGAATAATAGTAGAGTGATTTATTTCAGCTTTTATTTCTTTCATCACATTCCCAGTGGGTCAGAAGTTTACATACACTCAATTAGTATTTGGTAGCATTGCCTTTAAATTGTTTAACTTTGGTCTAATGTTTCAGGTAGCCTTCCACAAGCTTCCCACAATAAGTTGGGTGAATTTTGGCCAATTCCTCCTGACAGAGCTGGCGTAACTGAGTCAGGTTTGTAGGCCTTCTTGCACATGCTTTTTCAGTTCTGCCCACACATTTTCTATAAGATTGAGGTCAGGGCTTTGTGATGGCCACTCCAATACCTAGACATTGTTGTCCTTAAGCCATTTTGCCACAACTTTGGAAGTATGTTTGGGGTCATTGTCCATTTGGAAGACCCATTTGCGACCAATCTTTAACTTCCTGACTGATGTTGCTTCAATATATCCACATAATTTTCCTGCCTCATGAAGCCATCTATTTTGTGAAGTGGACCAGTCCCTCCTGCAGCAAAGCAACCCCACAACATGATACTGCCACCCCCGTGCTTCACGGTTGGGATGGTGTTCTTCAGCTTGCAGGCCTCCCTCTTTTTCCTCCAAACATAATGGCCAAACAGTTCTATTTTTGTTTCATCAGACCAGAGGACATTTCTCCAAAAAGTATGATCTTTGTTATATGTACAGTTGCAAACCGTAGTCTGGCTTTTTTATGGCGGTTTTGGAGCAGTGGCTTCTTCCTTGCTGAGCGGCCTTTCAGGTTATATCGATATAGGACTCGTTTTACTGTGGATATAGATACTTTTGTACCTGTTTCCTCCAGCATCTGCTGTTCTGGGATTGATTTCCTCTTTCGCACCAAAGTACTTTCATCTCTAGGAGACAGAACGCGTCTCCTTCCTGAGCGGTACGACGGCTGCGTGGTCCCATGGTGTTTATACTTGCGTACTATTGTTTGTACAGATGAACCAGAATTTTTCTGGGGTCTTTGCTGATTTCTTTAGATTTTCCCATGATGTCAAGCAAAGAGGCACTGAGTTTGAAGGTCGGCCTTGAAATACATCCACAGGTACACCTCCAATTGACTCAAATTATGTAAATTAGCCTATCAGAAGCTTCTAAAGCCATGATATAATTTTCTGGAATTTTCCAGGCTGTTTAAAGGCACAATCAACTTAGTGTATGTAAACTTCTGACCCACTGGAATTGTGATACAGTGAATTATAAGTGAAATAATCTGTCTGTAAACAATTGTTGGAAAAATGACTTGTGTCATGCACAAAGTAGATGTCCTTACCGACTTGTCAAAACTAGAGTTTGTTAACAAGACATTTGTGGAGTAGTTGCAAAACTAGTTTTAATGACTCCAACCTAAGTGTATGTAAACGTCCAACTTCAACTCTCTCTGTGTGTGTGTGTGTGTGTGTGTGTGTGTGTGTGTGTGTGTGTGTGTGTGTGTGTGTGTGTACACTGCTCCAAAAAATAAAGGGAACACTAAAATAACACATCCTAGATCTGAATGAATGAAATATTCTTATTAAATACTTTTTTCTTTACATAGTTGAATGTGCTGACAACAAAATCACACAAAAATTATCAATAGAAATCAAATTTATCAACCCAGGGAGGTCTGGATTTGGAGTCACACTCAAAATTAAAGAGGAAAACCACACTACAGGCTGATCCAACTTTGATGTAATGTCCTTAAAAGAAGTCAAAATGAGGCTCAGTAGTGTGTGTGGCCTCCACATGCCTGTATGACCTCCCTACAATGCCTGGGCATGCTCCTGATGAGGTAGCGGATGGTCTCCTGAGGGATCTCCTCCCAGACCTGGACTAAAGCATCTGCCAACTCCTGGACAGTCTGTGGTGCAACGTGGCCACAACGTTGGTGGATGGAGCGAGTTATGATGTCCCAGATGTGCTCAATTGGATTCAGGTCTGGGGAACGGGCGGGCCAGTCCATAGCATCAATGCCTTCCTCTTGCAAGAACTGCTGACACACTCCAGCCACATGAGGTCTAGCATTGTCTTGCATTAGGAGGAACCCAGGGCCAACTGCACCAGCATATGGTCTCACAAGGGGTCTGAGGATCTCATCTCGGTACCTAATAGCAGTCAGGCTACCTCTGGCGAACACATGGAGGGCTGTGCGGCACCCCAAAGAAATGCCACCCCACACCATGACTGACCCACCGCCAAACCAGTCATGCTGGAGGATGTTGCAGGCAGCAGAACGTTCTCCACGGCGTCTCCAAACTGTCACGTCTCTCACGTGCTCAGTGTGAACCTGCTTTCATCTGTGAAGAGCACAGGGCACCAGTGGCGAATTTGCCAATCTTGGTGTTCTCTGGCAAATGCCAAACGTCCTGCACAGTGTTGGGCTGTAAGCACAACCCCCAACTGTGGACATCGGGCCCTCATACCACCCTCATGGAGTCTGTTTCTGACCGTTTGAGCAGACACATGCACATTTGTGGCCTGCTGGAGGTCATTTTGTAGGGCTCTGGCAGTGCTCCTCCTGCTCCTCCTTGCACAAAGGCGGAGGTAGCGGTCCTGCTGCTGGGTTGTTGCCCTCCTACAGCCTCCTCCACGTCTCCTGATGTACTGGCCTGTCTCCTGGTAGCGCCTCCATTCTCTGGGCACTACCCTGACAGACACAGCAAACCTTCTTGCCACAGCTCGCATTGATGTGCCATCCTGGATGAGCTGCACTACCTGAGCCACTTGTGTGGGTTGTAGACTCCGTCTCATGCTACCACTAGAGTGAAAGCACCGTCAGCATTCAAAAGTGACCAAAGTATCAGCCAGGAAGCATAGGAACTGAGAAGTGGTCTGTGGTCACCACCTGCAGAACCACTCTTTTATTGGGGGTGTCTTGCTAATTGCCTATAATTTCCACCTGTTGTCTATTCTATTTGCACAACAGCATGTGAAATTTATTGTCAATCAGTGTTGCTTCCTAAGTGGACAGTTTGATATCACAGAAGTGTGATTGACTTGGAGTTACATTGTGTTGTTTAAGTGTTCCCTTTATTTTTTTGAGCAGTGTATTTGATGTGGAAAGGTTGACACAAATGATTAGTTGCAAGTTGGAGGGGGTTTCACACCTAGCTTGGCTATTAGACAATTCTTTAGTAAAGGTTGAATAGTCTATTGTTCAGCTAATAGCTCATCCTATAAATGTTATTAGCAGAATTCACATCCTGCTACCCTTGTGAAAAACTAATACTTTTCCCCCTTTTCCACTTGTTAAAGATTCCAATTGATAGTGTTTTTAGCCACAATCGTCCCCAACCCCAATTAATACATTTGGGCACAGTCGATAGCGTGCTGGACTTCGGGCTAGAATGTTGAGGGTATGAAACCTGCTCCCTGCTTGTTTCATTACATTATTACGCCGGTCTCAGTGCAAATAGCCCGGATTGTTACTCCCATGTCGTTCCTTGCACTCTTCCACACGTCATTCTCCGCCTGAGTGGTTTGCTTGTGGGTGTGCTGTCAGGATATGGCAGCACCTTCGGTTGTGCGTCAAGAATTCAGCATAGCAAGTTTGTATGAAGGTCTGGTTATTCACATGCAAATAGGAAAATGCTCTAAACCACTCTGGTGACAAATAAACTTTGCTGCCCTGTTTTCAATCGTCCGCATGGCTGGGAGAACCTCCTCAGATTAATGAAGATAATGGGAGTTAGATATGCATAGGAAGTGTATTGTACTGTTTTTTTCTGTATATATTAATTACAAATCAGCCTTTTACTTAAATCATGTTTCTAGTCTATTGCATAGTTACAAGGTGTAATCTTTGATATCCCAGGAGCAGGAGTGGTAAACACTGTTGAAGTGTATAATTGTAATACATACATGCAGACACAGCATCATTCAAAGAATGGGGTTTGATGCACCTGGTATTGGATATGACTGAAAAAAACTTGCTAAATAGCTATTTTTGTAAATTAACTTTATGATGAAAAAATATTCACAATAATTTCTCTACATTAACTAACATATTCCTCTCGATTGTAATTTTTTTTCGACTCGTTATGAAGTTATAATTACTTACATTTGCTTCCACCATAATGTTTTTGTCAGACATTTTTTCCTGAAGAAAGTCACCGGCGATGTGTGGCATAACGTCAAATTCGTCATTGGAACCACTCGATATAATTGGTCATATAATAACCTTGGGGCCCGAACGCTCCCCTGCCACCGGAGTGATGAAGCCGTGGCGCTGGGTACCTCAAAGTCCCACGGCATAAGCGCACAACTTTTAAAGGAGGAACCACTGTAGAAGGGACCATTATCATGCACCTGTCTTTAAACAGGGGCAGGGGAAAAATACATAATCTACAGTACTCATTCAAGGGTTGTTCTTTATTTGGACTATTTTCTACATTGTAGAATAATAGTGAATACATCAAAACTATGAAATAAAATATATTGAATCATGTAGTAACCAAAAAAGTGTTAAACAAATCAACATATATTTTAGATTATTCAAGGTAGCCACCCTTTGCCTTGATGACAGTTTTGCACACTCTTGGCATTCTATCAATCAGCTTCACCTGGAATGCTTTCCAACGCTGTTGGAATTCCCACATGCTGAGCACTTGTTCGCTGCTTTTCGTTCACTCTGCGGTCCAACTCATTCCAAACCATCTCAATTGGGTTAAGGTCGGGTGATTGTGGAGGCCAGGTCATCTGATCCGGCACACCTTCATTCTCCTTCTTGGTCAAATAGCCCTTACACAGCCTGGAGGTGTGTTGAGTCATTGTCCTGTTGAAAAACAAATGATCGTCCCACTAAGCGCAAACCAGATGGGATGGTGTATCGGTGCGTAATGCTGTGGTAGCGATGCTGGTTAAGTGTGCCTTGAATTCTAAATAAATCAGTGTCACCAGCAAAGCACCATCAAATCAAATCAAATTTTATTTGTCACATACACATGGTTAGCGGTTAATGCGAGTGTAGCGAAATGCTTGTGCTTCTAGTTCCGACAATGCAGTAATAACCAACAAATAATCTAGCTAACAATTCCAAAACTACTACCTTATACACACAAGTGTAAGGGGATAAAGAATATGTACATAAAGATATATGAATGAGTGATGGTACAGAGCGGCTTAGGCAAGATACAGTAGATGGTATTGAGTGCAGTATATACATATGAGATGAGTATGTAAACAAAGTGGCATAGTTAAAGTGGCTAGTGATACATGTATTACATAAAGATGCAGTAGATGATATAGAGTACAGTATATACATATACATATGAGATGAATAATGTAGCGTATGTAAACATTATATTAGGTAGCATTGTTTAAAGTGGCTAGTGATATATTTTACATCATTGCCCATCAATTCCCATTATTAAAGTGGCTGGAGTTGAGTCAGTGTGTTGGCAGCAGCCACTCAATGTTAGTGGTGGCTGTTTAACAGTCTGATGGCCTTGAGATAGAAGCTGTTTTTCAGTCTCTCGGTCCCAGCTTTGATGCACCTGTACTGACCTCGCCTTCTGGATGATAGCGGGGTGAACAGGCAGTGGCTCGGGTGGTTGTTGTCCTTGATGATCTTTATGGCCTTCCTGTGACATCGGGTGGTGTAGGTGTCCTGGAGGGCAGGTAGTTTGCCCCCGGTGATGCATTGTGCAGACCTCACTACCCTCTGGAGAGCCTTACGGTTGTGGGCGGAGCAGTTGCCGTACCAGGCGGTGATACAGCCCGACAGGATGCTCTCGATTGTGCATCTGTAGAAGTTTGTGAGTGCTTTTGGTGACAAGCCGAATTTCTTCAGCCTCCTGAGGTTGAAGAGGCGCTGCTGCGCCTTCTTCACGATGCTGTCTGTGTGAGTGGACCAATTCAGTTTGTCTGTGATGTGTACGCCGAGGATCGATGCATCGATGTGGATAGGGGGGTGTTCCCTCTGCTGTTTCCTGAAGTCCACAATCATCTCCTTAGTTTTGTTGACGTTGAGTGTGGGGTTATTTTCCTGACACCACACTCCGAGGGCCCTTACCTCCTCCCTGTAGGCCGTCTCGTCGTTGTTGGTAATCAAGCCTACCACTGTTGTGTCGTCCGCAAACTTGATGATTGAGTTGGAGGCGTGCGTGGCCACGCAGTCGTGGGTGAACAGGGAGTACAGGAGAGGGCTCAGAACGCACCCTTGTGGGGCCCCAGTGTTGAGGATCAGCGAGTTGGAAATGTTGTTGCCTACCCTCACCACCTGGGGGCGGCCCGTCAGGAAGTCCAGTACCCAGTTGCACACGGCGGGGTCGAGACCCAGGGTCTCGAGCTTGATGACGAGCTTGGAGGGCACTAATGGTGTTAAATGCCGAGCTGTAGTCGATAAACAGCATTCTCACATAGGTATTCCTCCTGTCCAGATGGGTTAGGGCAGTGTGCAGTGTGGTTGAGATTGCATTGTCTGTGGACCTATTTGGGCGGTAAGCAAATTGGAGTGGGTCTAGGGTGTCAGGTAGGGTGGAGGTGATATGGTCCTTGACTAGTCTCTCAAAGCACTTCATGATGACGGAAGTGAGTGCTACGGGGCGGTAGTCGTTTAGCTCAGTTACCTTAGCTTTCTTGGGAACAGGAACAATGGTGGCCCTCTTGAAGCATGTGGGAACAACAGACTGGGATAGGGATTGATTGAATATGTCCGTAAACACACCAGCCAGCTGGTCTACGCATGCTCTGAGGGCGCGGCTGGGGATGCCGTCTGGGCCTGCAGCCTTGCGAGGGTTGACACGTTTAAATGTTTTCCTCACGTCGGCTGCAGTGAAGGAGAGTCCGCATGTTTTAGTTGCGGCACTGTATTGTCCTCAAAGAAAAAAAGTTATTCAGTCTGCCTGGTCCGTGACTGGGCTGGTTTTCTTTTTGTAATCCGTGATTGACTGTAGACCCTGCCACATACCTCTTGTGTCTGAGCCGTTGAAATGAGATTCTTCTTTGTCTCTATACTGACGCTTAGCTTGTTTGATTGCCTTGCGGAGGGAATAGTTACACTGTTTGTATTCGGTCATGTTTCTGGTCACCTTGCCCTGATTAAAAGCAGTGGTTCGGGCTTTCAGTTTCACGCGAATGCTGCCATCAATCCACGGTTTCTGGTTAGGGAATGTTTTAATCGTTGCTATGGGAACAACATCTTCAACGCACGTTTTAATGAACTCGCTCACCGAATCAGTGTATTCGTCAATGTTGTTGTCTGACGCATTACGAAACATATCCCAGTCCACGTGATGGAAGCAGTCTTGGAGTGTGGAATCAGATTGGTCGGACCAGCGTTGAACAGACCTCAGCGCGGGAGCTTCTTGTTTTAGTTTCTGTCTGTAGGCAGGGATCAACAAAAGGGAGTCGTGGTCAGCTTTTCCGAAAGGAGGGCGGGGCAGGGCCTTATATGCGTCGCGGAAGTTAGAATAGCAGTGATCCAAGGTTTTTCCAGCCCTGGTTGCGCAATCGATATGCTGATAAAATTTAGGGAGTCTTGTTTTCAGATTAGCCTTGTTAAAATCCCCAGCTACAATGAATGCAGCCTCCGGATAAATGGATTCCAGTTTGCAAAGAGTCAAATAAAGTTCGTTCAGAGCCATCGATGTGTCTGCTTGGGGGGCAATATATACGGCTGTGATTATAATCGAAGAAAATTCCCTTGATAGATAATGCGCTCGACATTTGATTGTGAGGAATTCTAAATCAGGTGAACAGGAGGACTTGAGTACCTGTATGTTGTTATGATCACACCACGTCACGTTAACCATGAAGCATACGCCCCCGCCCCTCTTCTTACCAGAAAGATGTTTGTTTCTGTCTGCGCGATGCGTGGAGAAACCAGTTGGCTGCACCGACTCCGATAGCGTCTCTCCAGTGAGCGATGTTTCCGTGAAGCAAAGAACGTTACAGTCTCTGTCCCTCTGGAATGCTACCCTTGCTCGGATTTCATCAACCTTGTTGTCAAGAGACTGGACATTGGCGAGAAGAATGCTAGGGAGTGGTGCACGATGTGCCCGTCTCCGGAGTCTGACCAGAAGACCGCTTCGTTTCCCTCTTTTACGACGTCTTTGTTTTGGGTCGCAGGCTGGGATCCATTCCGTTGTCCTGGGTGAAAGGCAGAACACAGGATCCCCTTCGCGAAAGTCATATTCTTGGTCGTACTGATGGTGAGTTGACGCTGCTCTTATGTTCAGTAGTTCTTCTCGACTGTATGTAATGAAACCTAAGATGACCTGGGGTACCAATGTAAGAAATAACACATAAAAAAACAAAAAACTGCATAGTTTCCTAGGAACGCGAGAAGCAAGGCGGCCATCTCTGTCGGCGCCGGAAGCTTCTGTATGATTCACGGTGGGATCCACACATGCGGAGATCATCCATTCACCTACTTTGCGTCTCACATAGAGATGGCGGTTGGAACCAAAAATCTCATCAGACCAAATGACATGTTGCAGCAGAGGTAACTCTGGGTTTTCCTATCCTGTGGTGGTCCTCATGAGAGCCAGTTTCATCATAGTGCTTGATGGTTTTTGCGACTGCACTTGAAGAAACTTTGAAAGTTCTTGAAATGTTCTGTATTGACTGACCTTCGTGTCTGAAAGTAATGATGAACTGTCATTTCTCTTTGCTTAATTGAGCTGTTTTTTTTCATAATATGGACTTGTTATTTTACAAAATAGAGCTATCTTCTGTTTACAACCCCTACCTTGTCACAACACAACTGATTGGCTCAAACGCAGTAAGGAAAGAAATTCCACAAATTAACTTTTCACAAGGCACACCTGTTAATTGAAATGCATTCCAGGTGACTACCTCATGAAGCTAGTTGAGATAATGCCAAGAGTGTGCAAAGCTGTCATCAAGGCAAAGTGTGGCTACTTTAAAGAATCTCAAATATAAAATATATTTTGATTTAACACTTTTTTGGTGACTATATGATTCCTTATATTTTTTCATAGTTGTGATGTCTTCACCATTATTTTACAATTTATAAAATAGTAAAAAATAAAGAAAACCCTTGAATGATTGGATACACCTAATCTTTTGACTGGTACTGTATGCACTTAAATAGAGAATAGAGGACGCTTTTCCCGTGGTTCATTTTCATGCCAGCCAGGTAGGCTATACTCCTGTTGTAAAGATAAGCAATATGCTTAGTATTAGAAAAGTTGAAAAATAATGATAGTAGGCCAAGAAAGCTAATGGGATCCTCCAATTTTTAATAGAGGCCATCACTCTGTTTTCTCTAGCAATTACATAGCCTATTGAAATGTTGCGCAACATGAGCTCATGGGCTCTCATGAAGTGTTTGATTAGATTTTCGATTACATTTGCGTTGATGTTAAGAGGGATTAGAGGTAAAATAGAGTGCGGAGTACCAGGCAGTTAGCAAATTTGGTAGGCTACTATCCCAATGATAACTGACAATCAATAGCTCTGACCAATCCCCGGGATCTGTAAGACCACGGGTTTAATAATAATTTGTCAAAGACTCAGTTTTCAGAGAATGTTCTAAAGTCAAGAATACAAAAACATCAATTTTATAGCTGCGCACATAGTAGGGCAAAAAAGTATTTAGTCAGCCACCAATTGTGCAAGTTCTCCCAATTAAAAAGACGAGAGAGGCCTGTAATTTTCATCATAGGTACACTTCAACTATGACAGACAAAATGATAAACAAAAATCCAGAAAATCACATTGTAGGATTTTTAATGAATTTATTTGCAAATTATGGTGGAAAATAAGTACTTGGTCACCTACAAACAAGCAAGATTTCTGGCTCTCACAGACCTGTAACTTCTTCTTTAAGAGGCTCCTCAGTCCTCCACTCGTTACCTGTATTAATGGCACCTGTTTGAACTTATCAGTATAAAAGACACCTGTCCACAACCTAAAACACTCCAAACTCTTCTATGGCCAAGACCAAAGAGCTGTCAAAGGACACCAGAAACAAAATTGTAGACCTGCACCAGGCTGGGAAGACTGAATCTGCCTCGATCTGGGGCTCCACGCAAGATCTCACCCCGTGGGGTCAAAATGATCACAAGAACGGTTTTTAATGAATTTATTTGCAAATTATGGTGGAAAATAAGTATTTAGTCAATGACAAAAGTTTATCTCAATGCTTTGTTATATACCCTTTGTCTGCAATGACAGAGGTCAAACGTTTTCTGTAGGTCTTCACAAGGTTATCACACACTGTTGCTGGTATTTTGCCCCATTCCTCCATGCAGATCTCCTCTAGAGCAGTGATGTTTTGGGGCTGTTGCTGGGCAACACGAACTTTCAACTTTCTCCAAAGATTTTCTATGGGGTTGAGATCTGGAGACTGGCTAGGCCACTCCAGGACCTTGAAATGCTTCTTACGAAGCCACTCCTTCGTTGCCTGGGCGGTGTGTTTGGGATCATTGTCATGCTGAAAGACCCAGCCATGTTTCATCTTCAATGCCCTTGCTGATGGAAGGAGGTTTTCACTCAAAATCTCACGATACATGGCCCCATTCATTATTTCCTTTACACAGCCCCAAAGCATGATGTTTCCACCCCCATGCTTCACAGTAGGTATGGTGTTCTTTGGATGCAACTCAGCATTCTTTGTCCTCCAAACACGACAAGTTGAATTTTTACCAAAAAGTTATATTTTGGTTTCATCTGACCATATGACACACATTCTCCCAATCTTCTTCTGGATCATCCAAATGCTCTCTAGCAAACTTCAGACGGGCCTGGACATGTACTGGCTTAAGCAGGGGGACACGTCTGGCACTGCAGGATTTGAGTCCCTGGCGGCGTAGTGTGTTACTGATGGTAGGCTTTGTTACTTTGGTCCCAGCTCTCTGCAGGTCATTCACTAGGTCCCCCCGTGCGGTTCTGGGATTTTTGCTCACCGTTCTTGTGATCATTTTGACCCCACGGGGTGAGATCTTGCGTGGAGCCCCGGATCGAGGGAGATTATCAGTGGTCTTGTATGTCTTCCATTTCTTAATAATTGCTCCCACTGTTGATTTCTTCAAACCAAGCTGCTTACCTATTGCAGATTCAGTCTTCCCAGCCTGGTGCAGGTCTACAATTTTGTTTCTGGTGTCCTTTGACAGCTCTTTGGTCTTGGCCATAGAAGAGTTTGGAGTGTTTTAGGTTGTGGACAGGTGTCTTTTATACTGATAAGTTCAAACAGGTGCCATTAATACAAGTAACGAGTGGAGGACTGAGGAGCCTCTTAAAGAAGAAGTTACAGGTCTGTGAGAGCCAGAAATCTTGCTTGTTTGTAGGTGACCAAATACTTATTTTCCACCATAATTTGCAAATAAATTCATTAAAAATCCTACAATGTGATTTTCTGGATTTTTGTTTATCATTTTGTCTGTCATAGTTGAAGTGTACCTATGATGAAAATTACAGGCCTCTCTCTTCTTTTTAATTGGGAGAACTTGCACAATTGGTGGCTGACTAAATACTTTTTTGCCCCACTGTACTTCTACACAAACAGTAGGTGAGTGTTATCCTTCTCCACAGTTCGCACCACTTTGTATCACTAGCCGACAGTTCCGTTCCCCCGAGATTAGGGAGACCTTGAGAAGTACTCACTGTCCTCTCCCAAGTCTCAGAGGCCTAGCCAGGTCGGTCCAAACACAGTTTTAATTGTTCTTCAGTATTTTACTTGGCACACACACACACAAGTTCAAACCTAAGCTACGCCTTGCTCAGACAGTCTGTGTTTTTCCACTATACATTGTTTAACCTAATTCCAACCTAAACTACACACATCATCAGATTATAATTTTATGATTCTAATCAATTTCATACAGTTATAAGGTTTCAGAGTGGAATTACTTTATCATTATCTTTCACATATACATTATTTTATCACTACTAATTACCATCAGCAGCATCAGAGCTTGGAGAAGCCTAATTACCGTGACTAAGCGGTCATGTGGAATGCCTTCATGACTCGTGACCGTCGGTGTGGTCACCGCAACATCCCTAGGCCCTGTACCCTTGGCATTTGTGTAGACTATAAAGAATAGGATAGGTCTAAAGAATATGGTGCAAATTCCACCTAACCTATCAGAAGGCAAGATGGAGTGACAACCATATTGCTTTTACCTGTCCAATCCCTTCAGATCTAGGGATAGGTCTTTTTGGATTAGGCTAGTTATGGTAGAAATGTAAAAGTAGTCATAGATTTAAGGACTCTGAAATCACTGAGCACTCATGAGTGTCATCTTGAGGGATTTGAAGGACAACAATGTATGTCTTGTCTAATAATATTCATTCTAAAAGTACAAAAGCTGGATGATATTGTTGTTGCACATATTACCATTATACAGTATATGTGTAGTGTGTCTCGTAGAAGGTGTTTGTCTTCTCTCTCCAGGACTTTGTGACACGTACCCAGGGTGGAGTGCCGTATGGGACAGGTTTGCCCCCAGAGATCCTCATGGGCCAGCAAACTCACCCCTACAACAGGTTAGGCTACAGCCAGCAGGCCATGGGCATGTATGCCCAGAACCAGCCTCTACCTCCAGGTCAGTGCCAACATTATCATTGTCTAAGACCAGGGTTCTGATTTATGAGGAGTTTAGCCTTTTAAATCATATTGAAAACCGTTACTGATCCTAGGCCAGCACTCTACTCTGATATTGATGAATATGGGCCCTGTTTTAGTTATTACTAGTTAGTTTTCACAATATCATGAAAAAACACTCTGGAACCTGTATTCCTCTCATGACCGTTTTAAGTGAGGCGTGTTTAGCTTTTGATCATCACCAACCATAGTCAATCGACACCATGGTTTGTTACAGCCCAGCATTAAAACACACGATTCTGCTTATCAACCGAAATCTTCAAGACCTTGATTAGCTGAAACGGATATTAATGCTGTGGTGGCTTTTTGTCATTTTGACTTTGACTTAAATTCTCATCCTTTTCCCCTTCAGGGGGCCCTGGTTTGGACACCCCGTACCGACCAGCCCGGAACCCTCAGATGGGCAAGATGATGCCCACGCGGCCCAACTACCCGGGTGTGATGCCAGGCATGATGGGCATGGAAAAGCAGTACCCTATGGGCTATAAGCCCCAGCCCAACATACCGCAGGGCCAGATCCTACGCCAGCATCTGCAGGTCAGACTGGTGAGTTTGCAGTGACTAGACTCCATTGGAATGGGACAGTAGTGAGTACAGAGGTTATTCTCGACTGGACCTCCCCCAGTGTGGTGTTGAGGGGTTTGCTAAATGTGTTTAACATGCTCATAGAATAGGATCTTGAACCTGGCTTTCACTGTACGCATGTAGATACATTTGCACAACTGAATGCGTTCAACCTCAAATGTGTCTTCCGCATTTAACCCAGCCCTTCTGAATCAGAGAGGTGCAGGGGGCTGCCTTAATTGACATCCACTTCATCGGTGCCCGGAGAGAAGTTGTTGTTGGGGATTAACTTGCCGGCTCGGGGATTCGAACCAGCGACTTTTCAGTTACTGGCCCAACACTCTTAACCGCTAAGCTACCTGCCGCCCGTGAAGAAAAAAAGAAAAAAGTTGAACTTCAGTTGTAGAAAGCAGCACATTGCTTTTTAAGAACGTTGGAACGTTGTCTCTTGCCGTTTTCAGAACCAGAGTATTATTGGACAACAGATGCGACAGCTGACGCCCAACCAACAATACGGCTCCGTGCAGCCAACTCAGGCAAGTCTTTCAGATGAGACACTTTTGCCAAAATGTCATGTAATTTCTTTCCAGGTGTACCTGTAAAACCTGTTTTCTTATCCTTCTATTTCCTTCAACACAGAATTTGACCCTATGCATAAACTAGTGTCCTCTATTCCTTATTTCTCCTCTCTGCATATTTGTCCTATTATTTTCATTAACATTCTGATTTTTATCTCTTCATGTACAGAACATCTCCCAGGGCTATACCACGTACGGCTCCCACATGGGGATGCAGCCGCATCCCTCCCAGGTGGGTGGTATAGTCCCTCCGTCGTACGGGAACCAGGGTTTCCAGGGAAGCCACCCGGGGGCCAACCTGGGTGTGGTGGACTCTCTGAGGCAGATGGTACAGAGGCCCAGCGGCTACGTTCACCAGCAGGCACCGGGCTACTCGCACACCATGCAAAACACACAGAGGTGGGCAGGAGGGAAGAGTTGAAGAGTGGTGGGGGTTTGGACAATACACTGTACTGCACTCCAATAGCACAGGGATGTCTGCTGTCCATTATCAAGGATATTTTGGCTACTTTTGTCTCATATTGTGTAGGGCTGTGACAAGACCAGTATTGTCACAGCCTGAAACATGAAGCAGAGCAAACTCTTCTGTCCTGGGGTGGCAGGTAGAGTAGCGATTAAGTGTAGGTCCAGTAACCGAAAGGTTGCTGGTTCGAATCTCCGGGCCGACTAGGTGAAAAAGGTGTCTGTGCCCTTGAGCAAAGCACTTAATCATAATTGCTCCTATAAGTCGCTCTGGATAAGAGCATCAGCTAAATGACTAAAATGTCAATGTAAAAACATGCTGTATTTAAAATATTGTGTGCTATAGCTTGGAAAATTTGTAAATGTGACTTTAAATGACAACATAATGATATTTGTTTCCAACATTAGGGCTGTTTTCATAAAGAAGTTAAATACGTTTCGTGTTTTGTTTCCTTGCCACGATACTAACAAGTATCCCAATACTGGTATCGTGCCTTCACTAATATGGTGTTCATGGAGCGCCTTCTTTCACTCCTTTTTCTTGCACATATCAAGACTTTGTCACATTTAGCATCACTGCCTAGTATCTGGGTACAGAGTTATCAAAGTCAATCCCACCCATAAACTGCACTCTAATTTCCTTTGACGTGAATGCAAACATTTGACAGTGTAGTCGCAGAACACTTTTTTCTTTAATGCTGTAGCACTGTAATGGGCAACAGTGACCATATTCTAGACAGTGGTGTATTTGTGAAACATTTGATGATATACTGGTCCTCTGAATGTGAATCTCTTCCACCATCTCCAGGTTTCCCCACCAGTCCATCCATCAGGCTCCTGTCATGCAGGGCCTTAGCCACATGGGTACGCAGGGGGTCCACCCGGGAATGAGACCAAACCAGATGCTTGCTGAGCAGCAGCAGGCCCAGCAGCAACAGCAGCAGTACCTCAGACAGCAGGCACTCCGAGTATGCATTGTCTATTTACTAGGTCTTCTACTAGCAATATCTAACACTACAGACCAACATGGAACAGTGTGTAGTTAAAATATAATCAATACATGTACTGCTATTGCCACTCAATGCGGTCTAGATCTAAACAATCACTTCCACAATTATTCAATGCTCTAACTGATGGTCTAGCACAGGGGCCACATTGGGATTTCGAAATTCAACTGAGTGCCGCAAATATCTATTTCTGTTTAATTATTTTCAGCGGACCAGCGGATTGAATGGGATCGCGGGACCCACAGGCCGTAGTTTGCCCACCCGTGCTCTAGCATGACATATAGTGAGTTTAAGAATTCCTGTATAGTTGTACTATGGTGTCACCCTGCTCTGTTTCTGTATTTGTCCCTGTCTCCTATAGGCCCAGCAGCAGGCTCAGCAGCAAGCTCAACAACAACAACAGGTTCAACAACAGCAAGTTCAACAGCAACATCAGGTCCAGCCCCAACAAGTTCAGCAGCAGCAACAACAACAACAGCAGCAAGTAGCGTCAGCACCGCCCTCCGGTGCCCAGGCTCAGAACCAGGCCCTGGGCATGCAGCCCATGCCCCCACAGCAACCCATGGTACGTCCAACTTAGAGGATGATACAGTCAAATTGCCAAGGGGCAGTTCCAAAAAGACGGATCAAGTTAGCCAGCTAACTGTCCCAAAAATTCTGAATTATTTTTATGTTTTCGAGAAATATATATTTGAAATTAGCATGGTATAATTGACTTGACAACCACCAAACACATTCAAGTTTAGCTTTCAAAATGAACCATAAAATTTAAGAGATCTGATGATATCAAAGATGTATCACTGTTAGCTGCTTGCTGGAACACCCCACAAGTACAAAATAAAACCCCAGCCCTACTACACCTAGATCTATTTCCAATTATGACTCTGACCTGAACAGTTTTTTTGCTACTCTAACTTTCCAGGGAGGATGGTTAAGTTTAAGGTTAGCACACACTGCTTTTGTCCAGCCTGGTTCAGGCAAGGCATGTCTACTATACCCCTCTGGGTTGGCACTAGCCGTGTTATCGGATAGAGGTTGGGGTCGGCACGATAGATTGAAAATAGATTTTATTCATAGTGTACAAAGCATTAGGAACACCTTTCTAATGTTGCGTTGCACCCCCCCCCCCCCCCCCTTCTTTTTTTTGGCCCTCAGAACAGCCTCAATTCGTTGGGGCATGGGTGTTGAAAGCATTCCACAGGGAAGCTTGTTCACGTTTACTCCAATGCTTCTCACATTTATCAAGTTGGTTGGATGTCTTTTGAGTGGTGGACCATTCTTGATGCACACGAAAAACTGTTGAACGTTAAAAAAAACATTAGCATTGCAATTCTTGACAAACCAGTGCGTGCGCCTGGCACCTACTACCATACCCCGTTCAAAGGGACTTAAATATTTTGTCTTACCCATTTACCTTCTAAATGGCACACAATGCATGTCTCAAGGTTTTAAAATCCTTCTTTAATTTGTCTCCTCCCCTTCATCCACACTGAATGAAGTGGATAAAACAAGTGACATCAAAAAGGCATAGCTTTCAACTTGATTCACCTGGTCAGTCTGTCATGGAAAGAGCAGGTGTTCTTAATGTTTTGTATACTCAGTGTAGGTAGTGATAAAGTGACTAGGCAACATAATGAATAATAAACAGTAACAGCAGCGTATGTTATGAGAAAAGAGATTAGTGCAAAAAAGGATCAATCCACTCACACTATCAGTGTACAAGGATAATATATAAGTAATATGGAGGAAACTAAGATAATAAGGAGGGCTAGAGGGAACTACTGCCTTATTGCCAGTTGTGGCCCTCGCAGAGAATTGATATCAGAGATTCACTAGTACAGGACTCTCAGGCCATAGCCAGACTAAGAATAAGACATTTTCTTGCATACAGTGGGGCAAAAAAGTATTTAGTCAGCCACCAATTGTGCAAGTTCTCCCACTTAAAAAGATGAGAGGCCTGTAATTTTCATCATAGGTACACTTCAACTATGACAGACAAAATGAGAAGAAAAAAAATCCAGAAAATCACATTGGAGTGAAATTTAATGAATTTATTTGCAAATTATGGTGGAAAATAAGTATTTGCTCACCTACAAACAAACAAGCAAGATTTCTGGCTCTCACAGACCTGTAACTTCTTCTTTAAGAGGCTCCTATGTCCTCCACTCGTTACCTGTATTAATGGCACCTGTTTGAACTTGTTATCAGTATAAAAGACACCTGTCCAAAATACCTCAAACACTCCAAACTCCACTATGGCCAAGACCAAAGAGCTGTCAAAGGACACCAGAAACAAAATTGTAGACCTGCACCAGGCTGGGAAGACTGAATCTGCAATAGGTAAGTAGCTTGGTTTGAAGAAATCAACTGTGGGAGCAATTATTAGGAAATGGAAGACATACAAGACCACTGATAATCTCCCTCGATCTGGGGCTCCACGCAAGATCTCACCCCGTGGAGTCAAAATGATCACAAGAACAGTGAGCAAAAATCCCAGAACCACACGGGGGGGACCTAGTGAATGACCTGCAGAGAGCTGGGACCAAAGTAACAAAGCCTACCATCAGTAACACACTACGCCGCCAGGGACTCAAATCCTGCAGTGCCAGACGTGTCCCCCTGCTTAAGCCAGTACATGTCCAGGCCCGTCTGAAGTTTGCTAGAGAGCATTTGGATGATCCAGAAGAATATTGGGAGAATGTCATATGGTCAGATGAAACCAAAATACAACTTTTTGGTAAAAACTCAACATGTCGTGTTTGGAGGACAAAGAATGCTGAGTTGCATCCAAAGAACACCATACCTACTGTGAAGCATGGGGGTGGAGACATCATGCTTTGGGGTTGTTTTTCTGCAAAGGGACCAGGACGACTGATCCGTGTAAAGGAAAGAATGAATGGGGCCATGTATCGTGAGATTTTGAGTGAAAACCTCCTTCCATCAGCAAGGGCATCGAAGATGTAACGTGGCTGGGTCTTTCAGCATGACAATGATCCCAAACACACCGCCCGGGCAACGAAGGAGTGGCTTCGTAAGAAGCATTTCAAAGTCCTGGAGTGGCCTAGCCAGTCTCCAGATCTTAACCCCATAGAAAATCTTTGGAGGGAGTTGAAAGTCCGTGTGCACCGGCAACAGCCCCAAAACATCACTGCTCTAGAGGAGATCTGCATGGAGGAATGGGCCAAAATACCAGCAACAGTGTGTGAAAACCTTGTGAAGACATACAGAAAACGTTTGACCTCCTTGCCAACAAAGGGTATATAACAAAGTATTGAAAAACTTTTGTTATTGACCAAATACTTATTTTACACCATAATTTGCAAATAAATTCATAAAAAATCCTACAATGTGATTTTCGGGATTTTTTTTCCTCATTTTGTCTGTCATAGTTGAAGTGTACCTATGACGAGCATTACAGGCCTCTCATCTTTTTAAGTGGGAGAACTTGCACAATTGGTGGCTGACTAAATACTTTTTGCCCCACTGTATATTGTCCGTTTTTGTCTTTCAAAAGTTAAACTCGAGTCAACTATTTTTGGGACGAGTTGCATACACACAAAGGCCCATATATTGTGCGTTTTTTGACGGGCAATCATCTTGTCAACGACAGACTCCCATTGAAAAAAAGTTATAGTATGTCTGTACTTTCAACGACCGAAATGTAATATTGTTTGTGTGTTTGTCTCAGTTCCCACGACAGGGGATGCAGCAGACTCAGATGCAACAGACTCAACAGCAGCAGCAGACTGCAGCACTGGTCAGGCAGCTCCAACAACAACTCTCAAGTAAGAAAGACACTCATGTCAATTAACTTTTGTGAGATTTGTTACAGCCTTGTATTAACCCCAGGGTTAGGGAGGTACTACCTGGATTTGTCCAATAAGAAGTGCACATTTAAAATGTTTTCTGTTGGGTGCCCTAATGAAACCGCTGATATTGTCAACAGTTCTATCTTGTGTTGCGCTTTGTAGTCTAAATGTGACATTTTTTCACAATTTCCAGTCATTTTAGGTCTGTTGATAACAAGTACTTTTCTTTTCCCCAGATACACAACCTGGACAGAACACCAACTCATATTACTGATAGTGCTTGTTGTATATTAGTGTGTGTGGAAGGATAGGGATACCCTGTGTATGGGAGTGTTCCCAGCCAGCCCATAGATTGGCAGATGTGTCCAATGCCCAGCAGGCCCCTGTTTTAGAGGTGTAGGCTCTTAGGGGGTAATGGTGCTATTGGCCAAGAAGGACGACTAGACAGATGAACCCACAACTCAACCACAGAGGCTCAACATGCCGTTCGAAAACCTTCTCAACTTCAGTCATGTCATTTCTGAAAATCCAAGGAGGGATTGTGCTGTGAAATATTATGATCATAAAGAATAATGGAAGAGTCTATGTAAAAAAAAAAATACAAGAAATTATAAGAATGCAACAAAAAAAAATATTCAGTTTGTAAAAAATTTCAGTTTATTGTATTTCTCATTAAAATATCATGTCAGTTTTTGTCTTGTATTAGTGTCTGGTGCAGTCTTCATCTTGATGAAGATGTCTGATAAGGGTCAATGTGACAATCAGGTTGTTAAAATCAGGATATTATTCATGATATTGAAAGGCAATGAGTCATTATTATCCACTATTGATTGTCTTTAGTATCTTTATTTTTAATTGAATCAGGGTTCTGGGATGTCATGGAATTGTATTATATGCATTCCAGAGGGAAAGTAATAGAGGAATTGATGCAATCATGGTAAATCATATAATTTTGAATATGGATAACTATTTGGAAATTAATATTTTTCCATATTACATTTCCCTGGGAGCTTTTGGCCATTGTCATGTAAATTCTAAGGTTGACGGAAAGTCATGGAATATTTTAACAATGAAAGCCCTGTTAGATATACTGTACGTGTCGCTAATCACCAATCCAATCAAAAAATATAAAGATGTATTTTCTTCTGCATGCGAGCTGCAGGTCTTTTGATCAAAAACCATGCCCCTGCCTTAATGATGAGACAGATGCTTTCATTGGACAGAACAACAAGTGGTTGAGCAGTGCGAAATATGGCAGACTTGGCTGTGGGTGACTCACCGCTTCACGTTCTTACCAAAAAGGTAAGCTAATGTACTAAAGGCTATTGCTTTGTCTCAAATGGCACCCTGGTTCTGGTCAGATGTAGTGCACAATGGGAATAGGTGGCCATTTTGAACGCTCTATAACTACTTTCTAACTGGCCGTAGGCTACCACCCTAATACCAGAGACGATGCAAACGGAGTTGTCATGACCACTGATGAACCCAGTCGATGGGGTAAACTCAGTTATGCACTTTTTTATTTTGTGAATAGGATTTAAATGGGTAAAAACTGGCAAAACTGTTGAAGTCCTTTATTTAGAACAATTCAAATCAATGACGTTTCCATCTTGGCCTTCATCAGAATGAAAAAAGACAGGTAGACACAAAGCCAGATGTTAGAATGCAAGTAGGTGTGTGTGTGTCGACTAAATTTAGACAATTTCGACATATACTTTGCACACGAACCGCCGCCCGTTTGTAGTAAGAAATAATGGATGTATTTACATGTAAATGTCTTGGTTCGCCGTGTATCTGTCGGAACCAGGCTGCCTTGGAAAGAGAGTTGGGCCTTTTTGCGGCACGCTTGTAAGGCTCTTTGTCCAAAAGGGGTCCCCGTCCGTCTCCTACTGTTGCTCTCCTCTGCCATCACCTGGCATCCGGCGACCTGTCATGTAATCCTGAACAGAACTACAGAGCTCACTCTATTTCCACTTGCTCTGGAAGATAATTATTTGAAGATAGGCTAGCCAGCCATGTCAATGGTTCTCAGTGGGGTGATGTGAGTCGCGTACTGCGGTGATTTGAGAAGAATAGTAGAAAGGTCACACTTAAATTCACTTTTCTAGATACATTACTTGGACAGCTAATCAGCCGTACCAGTGATTGTCCGGGAGGTGAGCTTCTCGCCTCTACCTCGTGTTGATATTCAGAGTTTGAACCACTTTGGACATGAGCTGCAGCTACACGCCTCTGGATTGATATGTTCATTCTTAACCCATCGTTTTAAACACTTCGTGAGGGCAGTTTGGGGCTGACACACTCTGACCTCACTCAAGGGGGCGGGGCGGGGCGGTGACTACTTACAAAGTTATAGAAACAATTTCCTCTTATAGTTTCTAAGATCATATCCCTCTCAACAAAAACACTTTCATAATTGTTCATATTTCATACATAACGTAGAGGATGGACACTTCACACAAATAGTGTGTATACTTTTAAAGTTACACTGACCATTTCGAATCCCACCTTACCTTCTCCGCTATGCAATCTGGTTTCTGAGCTGGTCATGGGTGCACCTCAGCCACGCTCAAGGTTCTAAACGATATAACCGCCATCGATAAAAGATAATACTGTGCAGCCGTCTTCATCGACCTGGCCAAGGCTTTCGACTCTGTCAATCACTGCATTCTTATCGGCAGACTCAACAGCCTTGGTTTCTCAAATGACTGCCTCGCCTGGTTCACCAACTGCTTCTCAGATGGAGTTCAGTGTGTCAAATCAGAGGACCTGTTGTCCGGACCTCTGGCAGTCTCTATGGGGTGCCACAAGGTTCAATTCTCGGGCCGACTCTTTTTCTCTGTATACATCAATGATGTCGCTCTTGCTGCTGGTGATTCTCTGATCCACCTCTATGCAGACGGCATCATTTTGTATACTTCTGGGCCTTCTTTGGACACTGTTAACAAACCTCCAAACGAGCTTCAATGCCATAAAACACTCCTTCCGTGGCCTCCAACTGCTCTTAAATGCAAGTAAAACTAAATGTATGCTCTTCAACCGATTGCTTCCGGCAACCGTCCGCCCGTCTAGCATCACTACTCTGGACGGTTCTGACTTAGAATATGTGGACAACTACAAATACCTAGGTGTCTGGTTAGGCTGTAAACTCTCCTTCCATACTCACATTAAGCATCTCCAATCCAAAATTAAATCTAGAATCGGCTTCCTATTTCGTAACAAAGCATCCTTCACTCATGCTGCAAAACATATCCTTGTAAAACGGACTATCCTACCGATCCTTGACTTCGGCGATGTCTTTTACAAAATAGCCTCCAACACTCTAGTCAGCAAACTGGATGTAGTCTATCACAGTGCAGTCTGTTTTGTCACCAATAAACTACCCTCCACTGCGAGCTATATGCTCTCATTGGCTGGCCCTTGCTTCATATTTGTCGCCAAACCCACTGGCTCCAGGTCATCTATAAGTCTCTGCTAGGTAAAGCCCCACTTTATCTCAGCTCACTGGTCACCATAGCAGCACCCACCCGTAGCACGCATTCCAGCAGGTATATTTCACTGGTCATCCCCAAAGCCAAGTCCTCGTTTGGCCGCCTTTCCTTCCAGTTCTCTGCTGCCAATGACTGGAACGAATTGCAAAAATCACTGAAGCTGGAGACTCATGTCTCCCTCTCTAACTTTAAGAATCAGCTGTCAGAGCAGCTTACAGATCATTGCACCTGTACATAGCCCATCTATCAATAGCCCACCCAACTACCTCATTCCCATATTATTTATTTTTTGATCCTTTGCACCCCAGTATCACTACTTGCACATTAATCTTCTGCACATCTATCACTCCAGTTTTTAATTGCGAAATTGTAATTATTTCGACACTATGGCTTATTTATTGCCTTACCTCCCTAATCTTACGACATTTGCACACACTGTATATAGACTTTTCTATTGTGTTATTGACTGTACGTTTGTTTATCCCATGTGTAACTTTGTTGTTTATGTCGCTTTGCTTTATCTTGGCCAGGTTGCAGTTGTAAATGAGAACTTGTTCTCAACTGGCGTACCTGGTTAAATAAAGGTGAAATAAATACAAAATAAAATACATTAATGACATCACAAAATAACAACTGAAATGACATTCTTTAGATCGCCCACGTTCTATGTTAGAAATGTTGTTCCAGAAGTTTGCTTTAGAATGTGTTAGAGTTTCGGGGTGAAAATGTTTGTGAAACAAAGGCACATTCCTGTGTGAATTTGGAGAGCAAGATAGCTGAAAGTTCTAATCTTTGAGTTACAACAGAGTGTGAACTATCAATGCCCCCACCAGCTCCCTTCTCCTCCCCTCTGCAGGCGAGAGGGGGTCTGGCCGAAGTCATCCACTGCAAAGCTGATCTGACCCATTTGGATCCTTACAGGACAGCCATGACAGCGTTCAAGCAGCGAAGCTGGTTGAAACCTGCCCCAGTATCTGTGTGTTTAGAGATGTAGACGATGAGTATGTCGTGTCTCCTCAAACGCCCAGGAAGCTCTGATTCAAACTCCCATTAGACATCTCTGCAAGCATTATGTCAAAATACATTTGTCACTCACCAAATGTGCAGTTTCGCTGAGCAACTATCTTCATTTACTCCCGTTATGGTCGGTATGTACTTCCAAAAAAGGATCAAATACAAAATGACAAGCAACTGAAAAAATGTCTCTTAGGCACTGCCATGCACAGGTCTGAAGTCTACAACAGCTCAATACATTGGAGCTGCCGGAGGCATTTTTTTCTGTTGCTTGTACATTATCATTTTTATTACGATCTGTAGAAAATCATGGAAGATTTAATGTATGAATAGGAACCGTGTTTAATATGGGTCACTAAAGAACTGTCCCCTCATCAAGAAAATGATGTTATCGGGTTCGTTATTATTCGTATCTTTGCAGCATGTGCTCAGCTGCTGAAGGAACTTCTGGTCCAAACCCAAGGCCCCATCTTAACATCTTTATGATGACACAGACGATTTCATTGGACAGCAATATGGTTGAGAAGCACGAAAGACTGGTTTGCAAGTTGCAACCTTGCTCATGCTTAGGTAGCTTTTGCTTCAAGTTCTGACCAAAACAGTAAGTAAGGTAATGATCGTAGGCGATAACTTCAGTTTGCCAGCTAACTAGCTACTTCACATTCTGATATTGAATTTGTATTATTGTGTGTAGCTAAGTATGTCTTAACCCTTAGAGAGCATTGCATTGTGTGTTTTGTAGTTGACTTGAGCTGCAACAGATTTCCACAATAATTTTCATACGTTGCTATCAACCTCATTATAAAGACAAAAGGAAACATATGTTCACACATTTATTTTCTCACATATTAGTGTTATTTAACACTGTAAATTATAGGAATAAGTGCTTTTGGTGTATTTTTCCATTAAGTTCAAGGTCAGAATACAATAGAGAGAAAAGTGCATAAAAAGGGAATTAATTTCCATTTACACGCACTTAACCCTAGAGTCGATGTCCTCTGAAATATAATTAGCATAATAAAACAATCTCTATCAAAAGCCGTCTGTTTAAACTAGAGATATCTGTTTTTTTGCATGGGCTGTGTCTCAATCCACCGCATCCGCCAATGTCGGCTTTCCGCATGTGTGGTGAAACGTGACCGAGCTACAGCGGTGTTTGTCAGACCATGAGGTCCTGAAAATTTGTCTTCTCACGAAAACGAACGGTTTGGCCCACAAACTAATATGACCCCTCTATGGAAAGGTGAGTCTCACAAGCATGAGAAGGTGGCCCGTATAAAGGTAGCCAGGTACCAGTTAAACAAATGAATGGCAATATATATGAAAGTAGTTTAGTGCAAAAAAATGGGTTAAATATGGGTAAAAAATAAACTACATTTCCTGATCTTTCTAATGTCTCTCAGATATAGGACAGACGCATTAAAACACACTTCCTTTTTGATACATTTTTTGATCTGTTTTTCTGTGAATGAATCTGTTTCTATGGGCTAATAGCAGCAAATTCAATGTTTCATCAAATTATTATGATTTTTTTCTTTCTGGTACCTAAAGTGGGCCTAAAATTCTAAATCAAGTAGCTAAATGATGAGATAGGGGAAGCGCATGCAAGCAGATGAGGAAATTTGTCAGGATGGAAGAAATGATATAGAAAACCTGCAATAAGGCAATTGTAAACCAGGGAAAAACCACACAACCCTCCCCAAAGCAAAAAAAAAGAGTTAAGTGACCCTCCCATACTTTGGACCAACCCCCCAACCCAGTACATTTTGAACTGTCCCTTAGCAGATCTGCCTACTGGCTGAGAAATCAGAGTTCGAGATCAGCAAGAATTGTTGCACTGATGCCATTCACTAAAATCGCTACATTTGTGGCAACAGTGGGATGATCCCTTGGGGGCCATTGGAGAGGTGTGCTCATGTGAGGGACTTGCTATAGTGAAGCGTGTGGACACACTCTCCCTAACAGAGGGAATAGTGTAACAAACCATACCTGGGAAGTCCTATATTCTTGGAAAGTGGAGATGTCATAGAATGTGAAAAAGTAATACATGAGTAATAATAATTTAAACTATTGCAATTTGAGCCAGGATTCAATCAAATGTCTATTTTCAACACTTGATTCTTAAAGGTAACTTACCCCTGAGTAGATTTCTGCAGCAATTACTGTAAATGCGATCTCCACGAACATCAGGGAAAATGCCTTTAATAGACGCATTGTCGACAGTACAGCACACTCGTCGACAACGCACCTTTGATTGAATCTTGGCCTTGATAAAATAAAGAACAATAATAAAGGTGTCCCCCGAAAAGGGAGCCGTGCTGACGGAGCATAAAATAGTAATAACATTTGTAACTAAAAGGTTTGGCATTTTATTTCAACATAATAAAATAGTTATACAAAAAGTCATTATAAACATGGTTTTCAACTTGGTAATAGAAATAAAGAACAAACATTGTTCTCATAGGTAAGTTTGAGCCTGTGAGGGCATCCCAAGTGGTGCAACGGTCTAAGGCACTGCATCGCAGTAATTGAGATGTCACTACAGACCCGGGTTCAATCCCAGGCTGTGTCGCAGCCGCCCGTGACCGGGAGGCCAATGAGGTGGCACACAATTGCCCCAGCATCGTCTAGGTTAGGGGAAGGTTTGGCCGGCCGGGATCTCCTTGTCCCATCGCACTCTAGCGGCTCCTTGTGGGGGGCCGGGCGCATGAATGTTGACCTCGGTCGCCAGCTGAACAGTTTTTCCTCCGGCACATTAGTGGGGCTGGCTTCCGGGTTATGCGAGCGGTGTGTCAAGAAGCAGTGCGGCTTGGCAAGGTCGTGTTTTGGAGGACGCATGGCTCTCAACCTTCACCTCTCCCGAGTCCGTACGGGTGTTGCAGCGATGGGACAAGACTGTAACTACCAATTGGATAGCACGAAAAAGGGGTAAAGTACAAAAACATTTATATAAATAATATTAATGAGTCTGGCTGTCAACACCTCTGTTAGTGAAGATCACAGAGTGAGTATGATTTGGATGTTCTTGCCTCTACCATGTCTCTGGAGTAGTTTTACAGATCTGTTGTGGATTCTAATAAGAGCAGGGATGAGGCTTGTGAAATCAGGAGAGAGTATTACAGCAAACTGGTTGAAAAGAGGGATTCACTGATTGTGGAAATTAGTGAAAAGGACAACAAAAAGTAAGTAGAACCATTTTAATTTATTTTAAAAAACAAACCAAAACATAAATTCATTTAGAACCACGGTGTTCATCAGTATCAAATTCGGGTAAGTATGTGAGGCGATTACATACATAAATCGTGTATGATAAAGTAGTCTACAAAACAATACATCAATAAATAATAATCAAAATCAATTTAAACTATATTGTAACTTGGGCTAGGAATAAATCAAAGGCATAAGCCGCATTCGAGATCCGCATGGACGGTTGCACTGTCACAGTTTGCTATAATTGTTACATTAATGGCAACGTCCCTTTGGGCCATTGGAGAGGTTTGCACACGTGAGGGACTTGCTATTTTCCGAGTTTGTAGAATAGTGAAGTGTAAGTACACACTCTCCTGAACTGAGGGGATGGTTAGCAGGTCTGCCTACAGGCTGGAAGATCTGGGTTCATGATTAACGCATCTTTGATTGAATCCTAGCCTTGATAAAATAAAGAACAATAATTGAATTATCCGAGGAGGAGGTGGAGCAGTAGCCTCGTGAGCTGCCTGATCCCATGAGCAGCCTGACGCTGCATGGACGTCAGTCTGGTAATTACGAGGCTATGGGAGGTGGTGGTGGTGGGGCATAATATTGTAATGCAAATTATAACTGTAAATTGTTCAACATGATAAAATAAAGAACAATAATAAAGTTGTCAGCAGAAGGGGGGTGGTGACAGGATAAAACAATTATCAATTGTAAACATGAGCAGCAGTCAAGCAAGCTCAAACATGCAGGAAAAATAATGCAGTACACAAGTGACAATCTAATTTATTTCCACTCGTATCAAATAGAATGTTCATGTTTACGATTTCACTTTAGCGTCTTTCTTAGCTTTCAATTTCTTTGCATTTGGCCACTCCAGATTATTAAACAGTACTAATATGGTGCAGACAGATATGTAAGCTCTGCTTCTAGCTCCTAAGCAACTTTGCAGTATTTTGTTTATGTGTGTGTTATTTCTTACATTATTAGCCCAGAATTTTTGGGGGGTTATTGCATACAGCCGGAAATAACTTTTGGATATCAGAGTGATGATAACTCACAAGCATTACGACCAGGAATACAACTTTCCCAAATTGGATCCTTTGGGCAATTTAACCAGGGCAATTTAACTTATTCCAGAGGCTGCTCCAAAACACAGTCGGCGGAGAAGAGGTATTCGGAGCGGACACACCATCCACCATTTCCGAGTATATTACTCGCTAATGTTCAGTCTCTGGATAATAAAGTAGACAAGCTCAGGACGAGGATCTCCTTCCAGGGATCAGGGATTGTAACATACTCTGTTAAATCGAAACATGGCTCTCTCGGGATATACTTTCCCCGTCCACACAGCCTGCTGGGTTCTTAGTACATCGCGCAGACAAGAATAAAGAACTCTCTGGGAAGAAGAAAAGAGCGGTGTATGTTTCATGATTAAGTACTCATGGTGTAATTGTGATAACATACAAAAACTGAAGTCCTTTTGTTCACCCGACCTAGAATACCTCACAATCAAATGCTGACCGTATTACTTCCCAAGAGAATTATCTTTGGTTATAGTCACAGCCGTGTATATTCCCCCTCTAGCCGATACGATGATGGCCTTCAAAGAACTACACTGGACTTTATGCAAATTGGAAACCACATATCCTGAGGCCGCATTTATTGTAGCTGCGGATATTAAGTAAATTTGAGGAAAACGCTACCGAAGCTCTACCAACACATTGATTGTAGTACTCTCGCTGGAAAAACCTTGGACCACTGCTACAGTAAAAAAAAATCTAAATGTCTTCATGGCCCTCCTCTGCCCTCCTTTCGGCAAATCTGATCATGACTCCATTTTGCTCCTCCCTTCCTGGGAACCACACATGCAGAGATCATCCGTTTACCTACTCTGCGTCTCACAAAGACACGGCGGTTGGAAGCAAAAATCTCAAATTTGGACTCATCAGACCAAAGGACAGATTTCCTCCGGTCTAATGTCCATTGCTTGTTTTTTTCCCATTCTTTCATGCATATTTTCTCAAGCTCTATTTGGTTAGATGGGGAACGGCAGTGAACAGCAATTTCAAGTCTTTCCACAGATTTTCAATGGGATTCAAGTCTCTTTATTGCCTGGGCCACTTAAGGACTTTCACATTCTTATTCTGAAGCAATTCCACCGTTGCTTTGGCTGTAAGCTTGGGGACAGTGTCCTGTTGGAACATACATCTTCGCCCCCCAGTCTAAGGTCGTTTGCACTCTAAAGCAGGTTCTCATCAAGGATTTGCCTGTATTTGGCACCATTCATTGTTCCCTCCCAGTCCCTGCCACTGAAAAGCATCCCCATAGCATGATGGTGCCACAACCATGCTTCACGGTAAGAATGGCATTAAACAGATAATAGGCTGTGCCTTCTCCAGATATAGTGCTTTGCATTCAGGCCAAAGAGTAAAATGTGTGTCATAAGGCCACAAGCTCTTTTACCTTATGCACTGAGTCTTTCATGTGTATTTTTGCAAACTCCAGGCTCGCTGTCATGTGCCTTTTCCGTCTGACCATTCTCCCATAAAGCCCCAGATTGGTGAAATGCTGTAGAGACTGTTGTCCTTCTGACAGGTTCTCCCATCTCAGCCAAGGAACTCTATAGTTCTGTCAGAGTGGTCATTGGGTTCTTGGTTACCTCCCTGACCAAGGTCTTTCTTGCCTGGTTGCTCAGACGGCCAGCTCTTGACAAAGTCTGGGTAGTTCAATATTTGTTCAATTTCCCAATAATGGAGACCACTGTGCTCTTGGAAACTTTCAACACTCTAGAAATTGTTTTATACCCTTGCCCAGATCTGTGCCTCATCACAATTCTATCTCTGAGACCTACAGTTCCTTGCCAGAGTTTCCGCTCTGACATGCAATGTTAACTGTGGGACCTTATATGGAGATGGGCGTGTTTCTTTCTAAATCTCAAGGATTATCAAAGGAAATTGGATGCACCTGAGTTCAATTTGTAGTGTCATAGCAATGGGGTGTGAATACTTTTGTAAATTATATATTTCTCTATTTAATTTTCAATACATTTGATAAAATGTCTAAACATGTTTTCACTTTCATTATATGGAGTAATGTGTGTAGATGGGTGAGCCAAAAAAATCGATTTAATCCATTTTAAATTCAAGCTGTAATGCAACAAAATGTGGAATAAGTCAGGAGGTATGAATACTTTCTGAAGGCACTAAGTATCGTCATAATATCATATTGTGAGGTCCCTGGCAATTCCCAACCCTACTCATTGTGTAAGATGTCGACGACGGAGAAGGGCGACATCTTACGAGTTCCATCCCGACTTTGTTATTTAGGGCCATTCTTTCGACTCTGCATTGTTGGGAAGGGCTTGTAAACATGCATTTCACTGTAAAGTCTACAACCGTTGTGTTTGCCGCTCGTGACAAATCCATTTTTATTTTATTACGATTAGTAAATATGTACGGCGCCTTCTTTAGGCCTATCTCCTTGATAACGCTGACAATCTTTTTGGAGCAACCTGCTACAAACTAAGATTATAATTTGAGAAACATGTTACATCAGTCATATCAATGTCTCATAGTGACCTATGCTAAATCACTCAGCATTGGTTAAGAGCCACTGATCCATAAAATAATTGGCTTGTTAATATGTAAAAATGCAAGAAGATAAACTATTGCATCATGCTCCCAGAATGTATTCATTCAAGCGTTCCGACTGTGGTCTCTCCCAGGATTCATTGTGTCTGTTGTTCATTGTCATCAAGCAATTCATCGGCACCACTGTCCTAAAGGAACCCCTGTTTTGGTGTCTACTCATCTGCCTGGTGATCTGCGTCAGCATCCAGATCAGCTATCTCAACATTTACATTTACAACACGTCCCTTGTCACGCCCAAGTGTTCTTCACCACCTCCGTAATGGTGTGTTCGGCCATCCTCTTCAAGGAGTGGCTGAGCATGACCACGGCCGGAGCTGCGGGAACCGTCAGTGGGTTCCTCACAATCATCTTGGGTATCTTCCTCTTTCATGCATGTAAAGACATCACATTCAGCTGGGACTCACTGCCACTGTACCTGAGGAAGGGGCCTCCAGGGTCCCCCTGGGGCCAGCAGCCTTACGTGGCCCTGCCCAGAGAGGGGAGTTCAAAGGGCGGGTATTCTCCAGAGTGCTCCATGTGGAGGAACAATGGCTTTGTCACCACTTAACACCAGGGTTGAGGTCAATTCAGTATGATTGAAGCTCAATTCATGACTCAAAATGCTCTCAGAAAACAATAGGCAATTTTCAATTCATTAATTTAATTTCCTGAATTAAACTGAATTGACCTCAACCCTGCTTAGACAAAGGCTAAATGTTCAGAGACCAATTGCCCATTGCCAAGCTTTACATTTCTGTTTATTTGATATTTAAACACCTGCGTAGAGAAGTGAAAAGTATGATCACTAAATCTGTATTGAGTTAAATCTTATAATGCAATAACCACTGGAAGGATAGTTTGCCTTGCTAGAATGGTCATGAACTGTAATCTAGTCAGCACTCTGGATTTCTATAATGACAAAGATGGACACGTTGAGCTATTAGCAAAGTCCAATAGCATTTAATTTTTACTTAAGGGTATGCCTAAACCACTCAACAGGTCTCCCGTTTATCTCTAGATGTTGTTACTAAAGTATATAAAACTGGTTTATGTACAGTTGAAGTCGGAAGTTTACATGCACTTAGGTTGGAGTCATTAAAACTCGTTTTTCAACCACTCCACAAATGTCTTGTTAACAAACTATAGTTTTGGCAAGTCGGTTAGGACATCTACTTAGTGCATGACACAAGTGATTTTTCCAACAATTGTTTACAGATTTCACTTATAATTCACTGTATCACAATTCCAGTGGATCAGAGTTTACATACACTAAATTGACTGTGCCTTTAAACAGCTTTGAAAATTCCAGAAAATGATGTCATGGCTTTAGAAGATTCTGATAGGCTAATTGACATAATTTGAGTCAATTGGAGGTGTACCTGTGGATACATTTCAAGGTCTACCATCAAACTCAGTGCCTCTTTGCTTGACATCATGGGAAAATCAAAAAAATCAGCCAAAACCTCAGGTCTGGTTCATCCTTGGAAGCAATTTCCAAACGCCTGAAGGTACCACGTTCATCTGTACAAACAATACTACGCAACTATAAACACCATGGGACCATGCAGCCGTCATACCGCTCAGGAAGGAGACGCATTCTGTCTCCTAGAGAAGAACGTACTTTGTTGCGAAAAGTGTAAATCAATCCCAGAACAACAGCAAAGGATTTTGTGAAGATGCTGGTGGAAACAGGTTCAAAAGTATCTATATCCACACAAAAACAAGTCCTATATCGACAACCTGAAAGGCCGCTCAGCAAGGAAGAAGCTCAGCAAGGAAGAAGCCACTGCTCCAAAACCACCATTCAAAAGCCAGACTAGGTTTTTAACTGCACATGGGGACAAAGATCGTACTTTTTGGAGAAATGTCCTCTGGTCTGATGAAACAAAAATAGAACTGCTTGGCCATTATGACCATCGTTATGTTTGGAGGGAAAAGGGGGTAGGCTTGCAAGCCCGAAGAACACCATTCCAACCGTGAAGCACAGGGGTGGCAGCATCATGTTATGGGGGTGCTTTGCTGCAGGAGGGACTGGTGCACTTCACAAAATAGATGGCATCACGAGGGGGGAAATTATGTGGATATATTGAAGCAACATCTCAAGACATCAGTCAGGAAGTGAAAGATTGTCCATTTGGAAGACCCAATTGCGACCAACGACCCCAAGCATACTTACAAAATGGCTTAAGAACAACAAAGTCAAGGTATTGGAGTGGCCATCACAAAGCCCTGACATCAATCCTATAGAAAAGTTGTGGGCAAAACTGAAAAAGCGTGTAAGGAGGCCTGCAAACGTGACTGTTACACCAGCTCTGTCAGGAGGAATGGGACAAAATTTACCCAACTTATTGTAGGAAGTTTGTGGAAGGCAACCCAAAATGTTTGACCCAAGTTCAACAATTTAAAGGCAATGCTACCAAATACTAATTGAGTGTATGTAAACTTCTGACCCACTGGGAATGTGATGAAAGAAATGAAAGCTGAAATAAATCACTTATTATTCTGACATTTCACATTCTTAAAATAAAGTGGTGATTCTAACTGACCTAAGATAGGGAATTTTTACTAGGATTGAATGTCAGGAATCGCAAAACTGAATTTAAATGTATTTGTCTAAGGTGTATGTAAACTTCCGACTTCAACTGTATGTAGTGCTATGAATGAGTTAAAGGTACACACTTTAAAATATGAAGTCACGGAGTGTGATCAAATTGAATGTATTGATATTAGTTTTGAGATCAAATAGTTTACCGAACTGCCTTGTTTTTCACTGACTTATTGATAGGCCTATTGGTCTCATTCCTGGATTTTAATGTATTTAAAAATGCAACAAGACCTACTGTGAATCAAGGCAATGCAGCCTTAGTGTAGGCAGTTAAATCTGTGTTTCGTACAAGAAGTTACTGGTTGTGTGAAGATTGAACAAAATCTGACTAACAAGTTACTGTAATACCTTAATTGTATTATTTCACTGATCATGGATATGAATCAGTATTAACTGAGGCTCTTTCCTAGACAAACACTTTTGAAATGCATTCCTACCGCATGTGCCATACTGCTGATTCTTTAGTTGAGTATGTGAATAAACAATTATCTTCAAAATTTTACGCAGCAATACCCTAATACTGGGACCGCATTGTATTCAAGTCATGGCCAACGATGACAAAGTAGGCAATATAGTTGTTTATTGCAAATATACAATGGAACACTTGTTTCAGCTATAGATTATGCCCTTTTCCCAACAAGACATTGTTCGTACTCTGACTTGATACTGAATGCAGTGAGTTCCAGTGGCTTTCCGAGGCGGTGGCTAAATTGACTGTCCCATTTATTTGGCCCTTCTCTTCAATGAAATTATCATCATTGGAATAAAATAGTTTGTGAATATAGGCTGGATAGGTGTAGCCTGTTCCCAGATCTGTCTGTTCTAGCCAACTCCCATGTTCATTGGTGTTATAATCTGGTTACAGATCTGGGACCTGGCTAAGATGGGTGGCCTTTACTAACCATAAGCCCAGATGTCTGACTTGCTGCTGAATTTACAGGACCTCAGGAGGTGACCAGCGCACAGGGAACTTGGAGCCTGCAGAGCTGGTGTACTCGTCATCCAGGACATACCTGAAATAACAGGGAGAGTTGTCAATTTGTCATAGAAGTAGCTCTAATTACATAAAATTGCTGTAAGAATCAACTGTAGATTTTATTTATTTGTCAGGTATTTCTGCAGTGTGTGATTATTTGTAAAAGCTGCCAGAATCAAGCACAACATTCAGTCTTTACCTTGACAGTCAAAAGTCATTGACTTTAATGGTCTCATTGGTATCTACCAAGCAGTTTCTGGCAGCCTGAGAAGAAGAACACAGTATTTGTTATTTGAGGTCAGTATTGTATAGTGTAGTATAGGACAGTAGCCTACAGTACCAAATCAGTATCAAACCTGTTGAGTCTTTCAAATCTCTCAAGCTGCGCTTGATTTAGTTTGAAATCAACAGTCAGTGGAATAGCCCCCAAAAGTGCAAACTGCAAAACCTAAGCTATTTGACTCATATCTTATAAGTACATCTCTTACCAGGTCTCTGTGGATGTACTGCTGATTCTCCAGGTAGGCAATGCCCTCTGTGACGTCCTTACACATTTCCAGGGATGTGTGCTGCTTCAGGCCTTCTCGCAGGTAGCTGACCAGGCAGCCATTGGAGAGGAACTCTGTGACAATGTAGATGGGCCTTTGTTTGGTGCACACACCATACAGCTGAACCAAGTTCTCGTGGCGGAGCTTCCTGGTTCAAGCAAAAAGACATGAGATTGAACATGTGTTGAGGGCTATGTGGGTTAAATTGAACAACACTGTTGCCCTATATGGTGAGAATTTTGGCAGAGGACAAGGTGGAGCTGTTACGATATATACAGTATACTGTACCTCTGGATATATTTCTATCTAAGGCTCTGAATGTATATTTCCAGTCCTTTCAGATCAACTTAAGTGCCTTGGTTGTAGCAGGTATGGTTGTAGGAGCTAGGGGTTGATTTGGAAATGGGCACTCATTCACTACATTTGACCCTATAGTCCACTGACTGCATCCTTGTGAGATAGAGAGAGCTGTGCTTACATCATGACTTTGGCCTCCTCTATGAAGTCGTCTTCCGTTATGGAGCCCTCTTTGATCATCTAATGGCCACGTCATGCTGGCCCTGCCACTTCCCATACTTCACCACTCCAAACTGCCCGTTGCCCAGCTCCTTGATGAAGGTGAGGTGGCGTGGGTCAATTTCCCATATCCCTGAAGGACAAAACAACAAATTGAAGGAACACAATGTTTACTCATGTTAACAATCAAGCTAGCTGCTACAGCTAGCGTTCTTAAAATCAGTCATAACTGTTTCTGTTATAGCACTATTCTGGTCCCACACTGTATGTGCCATAAACAAATATTTTATTGTTGTACAGTTCCACATCGTCCGCCTGCCAAAACACAAACAGTGCCACCAGGCTATAAAGACAATACTCTCTCAATAGGAATGTATTTAAAGAACACACTCACCATACCCAAACATTGCTGTGGAAGGGGCATTTTGTGCACTACTTGACACAATATATTTCAGCCTGCTGACCATACCTGGAATGGGAGATGATGGACAAATATAGTGCCTTCAGAAAGTATTCACACCCCTTCACTTTTTCCACATTTTGTTGTGTTACAGCCTGAATTTAAAAATGGTTAAATTTGGTTTTTTTGGGGGGGGGGGGGGGGGGGTCAATGGCCTAAACCACAATACCCCATAATGTCAAAGTGAAATTATGTTTTTAAATTTGCTTACAAATGAATTACAAATGAAAAGCTGAAAGTTCAGGAGTAAATATTTGCTTAACAAGTCACATAAGTTGCATAATAGTGTTTTAACATGATTTTTGAATTACTACCTCATCTTTGTACCCCACACATACAATTATCTGTAAGGTCCCTCAGTCGAGCAGTGAATTTCAAGATTCCACCACAAAGACCAGGGAGCTTTTCCAATGCCTCGCAATGAAGGGCACTTATTGGTTGATGGGTAAAAATAAAAAAGCAGACATTGAATATCCCTTTGATCATGGTGAAGTTATTCATTACACTTTGGATGGTGTATCAATACACCCAGTAAGTAAAAAAAAAAATACAGGCATCCTTCCTAACTCAGTTGCGGGAGAGGAAGGAAAGCGCTCAGGGATTTCACCACGAGGCCAATGGTGACTTTAAAATAGTTACAGGAGAAAACTGAGGATGGATCAACAACATTGTAGTTACTCCACAATGCTATCCTAATTGAAAGAGTGAAAAGAAGGAAGCCTGTACAGAATACAAATATTCCAAAACATTGCAACAAGACACTAAAGTAATACTGCAAAAAATGTGACAAAGCAATTCTCTTTTTGTCCTGAATATTAAGTGTTATGTTTGGGGAAAATCCAATACAACACATGACTGAGTACCACCCTCCATATTTTCAAGCTTATCAGTGTTATGGGTATGCTTGTAATCGTCAAGGACTGGGGAGTTTTTCAGGATAAAAAAATGAAACCGAATGTAGCTAAGCACAGGCAAAATTCTAGACGAAAACCTGGTTCAGTCTGCTTTCCACCATCAGCAGGACAATAACCTAAAACACAAGGTCAAGTCTACACTGAAATTGCTTACCAAGAAGAGTTAATGTTCCAGAGTGGTCGAGTTCAAGTGTTGACTTAAATCTACTTGAAAATATATAGCAAGACCTGAAAATGGTTGTCTAGCGAGGATATTTAGATTACCGGAAAGGGGTTACGGGTTTGTTTATTTTATTAGGTGTTGTTTCTGGTCTCCCGAGTGGCGCAGTGATCTAAGGCACTGCATTGCAGTGCTAGCTGTGCCACTAGAGATTCTGGGTTTGAGTCCACTGTATGATATTCATATTTTAATAAATATATATACCCTATATAAAGGAAGAGAAGGTTAGGCCTAACCCCTTAGAGATATGCCGGTGGCATGCTATGACACCGACATGCATTTCTTTATTGGCTACACAGATATAGACTTACAGAAGGAGGGTAATTTGTACATTTTTTATCCAAATATTTTGTATAAAGACAAGCATTATATTGTTAGATTATAGGAGTAACTCTGGTAGGCCTGAAACAGTCTTCCTCGCCTCAAGTTCAACTGTCAGTCAGTTGGAGCCCCAGGGCGCACTGCCTTCTTATCAAGGAGATCGTGCCTGCAGTAGCTTAAGCTTAATAATGGCCACACCATACCAAACCTTCATAAAAGCTTCTAAACTTTATTAGGGTAATATCAAATGTACGTCAAGCCATTGTTTATAGGGTAAATACGAGCAGAAGAACAAATGTAACCCCCCCCCCCCCCCCCCCCAAAAAAAACAAGGCACTACCCTCCCCTATGACCCCCCCCCCCCCCCAAAAAAAAACCCACACAAGCCTCCTCAAAGTAACAAAAAAAACAACTGCTAGACAACCCTCACCCCCAGTACATTTCTATCTGTCCCTAATAGAACCAATTGTACATTGTCATGCAGTGACAGAATGATAATTGAGATAATGCAAATCATTCATGATTAAGTTGGGCAAACATTTTATTAAACGTATTGTTCTAGGCCTACTTCATCCACATCCTCACCTGCATCCCCAATCCCTACCTGTAGTCTACCCGCCTCTGGTATAATGCATTTCCACCTCTCACTCTTATCAGTCTTGCTTTGACATCTTCCTCAATTAAAATGAGATATTCTAACAGATCAATCTTGCTGGTAAAACGTCATTAAATATTGCTAAGTTACTTAGCTATAGTGTGTATGTAGGGCTTATGAAAATATACAATAATCACAAAGATCGTGCAACTACTGCATAGGCAACACGATAATACCAGACAGAGCCCATTTGTTGGCTACTATGTTGAAATCAATATTCTCAGAGCCACCTTGTTGATACGATGCTTCAATATTCGCAGAATGTTTCCCTTCCCTGGCAAGTAATGCAGACACGGAAAACCAAACATTTGTGGGACGCGCACGAGAAAATGTTGGTGGGAAGCGCAGCAATACAATCTCCATAGACAAAGATAGGCTGTAGAATGGCCTTACTGAAGAGCTCAGTGGTTTTCAACGTGGCAACGTCATAGGATGCCACCTTTCCAACAAGTCAGTTTGTCCAATTTCTGCCCTCCTAGAGCTTCCCCGGTCAACTGTAAGTGCTGTTATTGTGAAGTGGAAACATGTAGGAAAAACAACGGCTCAGCCACTAAGTGGCACACAAGCTCACAGAACAGGACCGCTGAGTGCTGAAGTGCATAGCAGGTAAAAATCGTCTGTCATCGGTTGAAGTGAGAGATCCAAACTGCCTCTGGTAGGAATGTCAGCACGATAGCTATTGGACAGGAGCTTAATGAAATGGGTTTCAATGGCCGAGCAGCCGCACACAACCCTAAGATCACCATGCGCAATGCCAAGCGTCGGCTGGAGTGGTGTAAAGCTCGCCGCCATTGGACTCCGGAGCGGAGTTCTCTGGAGTGATGAATCATGCTTCACCATCTGGCAGCCCGGTGGATGAATCTTGAATTGGCGGATGCCAGGAGAATGCGACGTGCCCCAATGCATAGTGCCAACTGTAAACTTTGGTGGAGGAGGAATAATGGTCTGGGGCAGTTTTTCATGGTTCGGGCTAGGTCCGACTGCAAGCCAGGCCTAATAGCCCAACATCAGTGCCCGACCTCACTACTGCTCTTGTGACTGAATGGAAGCAAGTCCAATGTTCCAACTTCTTGTGGAAAACCTTCCCAGAAGAGTGGAGGCTGTTATAGCAGCAAAGTGGGGGACCAAATCCATGCCCATGATTTTGGAATGAGATGTTCAACGAGCACGTGTCCACATACTTTTGGTCATGTGGTGTACCTTAATAGAAAGTGACTCAAGTAAAAGTCCCCCAGTAAAATACTACTTGAGTAAAAGTCTAAACGTATTTTTTGTTTTAAAATAGGCCTAGTTAAGTATTACAAGTAAATGTATAAATAATAAAAAATTCCTTATACTAAGCAAACCAGACCGCACTATTGTCTTGTTCTTATTTTTTACATTTATGGATAGCCAGGGGCACAGTCCAACACTTTGACATAATTTACAAACAAAGCGTTTTTGTTTAGTGAGATCAGAGGCAGTAGGGGTGACCAGTGATCGTGTAGTAGGCTATCCTAAATGATTTAATTTGTTTCTGAACAGACTTTGGCAAATGTATTTCAATTCATCAGCGCAGGTTGCAATGAGAGGGAGAGAGATTGTAGAAAGTGAATCTCATTCTAGTTCCGTGAGAGATACAGGCGGGGCTTCTCACGCAGCCTTGCTTTGGTCTCCAACATAGATTGCAAAATTGCACAAACCCTAAACCCGTCTCGGCTAATAAATGTATGTGTGTTTATATTAAGCATAGAAGTGGCAGTAATCTGTTGGTAAACAATACACATTTCAGAAAAACTTTGGCTGAATTAGTATCCTTACATTTTCAAAAATACTAGTCGAATAAGACATGGGAGAGATTACGAATTTTGGAAAAGAGATGTATTTATAGACTAATACAAAATCAGTAGCGGATTTAAGTACGGGCGACATGGGCAGCCACCCAGGGCGGCATCTTGCCGGGGACGACACCGGGAGATTTTCGGCACAACATCGGAACGAAACAGTCCAAAACAGAGGTGCCAGATCCCGTGCTGTATATTGAGGCTTTGTACTGAAGGCCTACTTCTGTAATATATAGTATTTGGTTCTATTCCACACTCCCAAACATAAGGTGGCAGTGTTCAAAATTAGGACCTACTTCTGCATCAGCCAATGGTCTTTACGAAGGAGTGCTACCGGCTTCGTCCTTCCTTTTTTTCGTCTGGATCGGGCGGTCACAATGGTATGAAACTTCACCATGAATACGCTTAAAACATCTACTGTAATCTTTGAAATATACATGCACTAGCTACGTTATAAAGTGCCTAATGTGTGAACGCAATGGTTAGGGACACATTTAGCCCATTATTAGTGATTGTATCTGTATATCCCAATATAGTTGCATATAACAAAACTCGAGCGAATGATTACATCGGTCATATCGCTAGCTACATGGAACATGAAATCGCCCACGTTATTGTATTTTTGGCAACATAATTAAGTTGGTATTGCCATTTTAGATGTGCATCATTGCTAAGTACTTGTTACCGTTTTTAAACGTAGCAAATGTACTATAGGCTGGTCTTCAAGTAGCTAAGTGGTGCACGTTAAGGAGACAATGGTGTCTACGTTACCTTATAGAGCCAGCCGGTCACCAAACCGATTGTTGGTAGACTTGATTATATAACTTTGTGGCAGAAAGTATGCACATGTAACTAGTATTTTGAACAAAAATGCCACAGATGGGAAAAATGCCACAGATGGAAAAAGGCTCTTGTCTGGGTAGCAGCTCCTTAGGTTGAATGGTAGTGACCTGACCACCATACTGGATATTTGTTTTGATGCCCAGTGTTCAGTGAATAAATATGAATGCAGAGGTACTGTAAATGACAATGTACCATACTACTGCACTGTCGGTGTACATGTTTCTAAATTAATGTTTGTGTGATCCAGGTGAACGTACCAAAGACGCGCAGGACCTACTGCAAGAAGTGCAAGAGGCACCAGCTTCACAAAGTTACCCAGTACAAGAAGGGAAAGGATTCCCTCTATGCCCAAGGTGAGTTTGTCTCAAAATGAGCATTGGCAGGTAGCATGGACCGCAATGTGTTCCAAGATAAATAACTGATATGTGTTTTAGGTAAGAGGAGATATGACAGAAAGCAGTCCGGTTACGGTGGACAGACCAAGCCTATTTTCCGCAAAAAGGTGAGTTCGTGAAGCTTTGTGTGTACTGGAAACATTACCAAAGGGTACCTTATCAGTTAACACTTTTCCTTGAGTAACCCCAACAGTACAGTTGTGTTGTTGTGGACAACCACAAGTGTGGGTCTGGGGCAACCTAACTGTACTTTAATGGTTACTCAAGGAAAGGAATTGAACCACTGGAATATGGTACCCTATAATGTATCCAATAATATATACTACAAATGTAGGCTGTGCAGGCCATTGTCAGCGAGCCTTGGCCTGTAGTGACTTTGTCCTTTCCTAAAGTGTCCGCTAAAGATAATTGAGATGGTTTGAAGCTGTTTCTCCTCCATGGCAAGGTAAACCTCAGACAACTTAGTGAATGCTTCTGTTTTTTTCCTTTACTTTTACACACACACTACCGTTCAAAAGTTTGGGGTCACTTAGAAATGTCCTTGTTTTTGAAAGAAAAACAAATTTTTTGTCCATTTAAAATAACATCAAATTGATCAGAAATACAGTGAAGACATTGTTAATGTTGTAAATGACTATTGTAGCTGGAAATGGCTGATTTAAAAAAAAAAAAAATAAAAAAAAAGGAATATCTACATAGGTGTACAAGAGGCCCATTATCAGCAACCATCACTCCTTAATCTTTTCCTTTTATTGGCCAGTCTTAGATATGGCTTGTTCTTTGCAACTCTGCCAAGAAGGCCAACGTCCCGGAGTCGCCTATTCACTGTTGATGTTAAGACTGGTGTTTTGCGGGTACTATTTAATGAACCTCTTAGTGCGTAAATCCCTCTAGTGGAGATTTGACAACATCCGGTGAAATCGGAGCATGCCAAATTCAAAATACAAAATCGTAATATTAAACATTAATGAAAATACAAGTGTCCTACATTGTTTCAAAGCTTAACTTCTTCTTAATCCAGCTGCTTTGTCAGATTTCAAAAAGGCTTTACGGCGAAAGCATATCATGCGATTATCTGAGGACAGCACCCGCATACAAAAGCGTTAAACATTTTCCAAACAAGCAGAGAAAGTCAGAAATAGCGATAAAATAAATCACTTACCTTTGAAGATCTTCCTCTGTTTGCAATTCCAAGGGTCCCAGCTACATCACAAATTGTCCTTTTGTTTGAAAAAGTCCTATATATCCCCAGAAAGTCAGTTTAGTTGGCGCGCTTGATTCAGTAATCCACCAGTTTCCCTCGTTCAAAATGCATACAAATTAATCTCAAAAGTTACCAATAAACAAGTCAAACAACGTTTCTAATCAATCCTCAGGTACTCTAATATGTAAATAAACAATAAAATTGAAGACGGAGAATAGTATGTTCATTACCGGAGATAAATAACAAAGTGCGCACTCTCATCCACGCATGTCACAATACTACAGCCAAAATGGGAGCCACCTAGAAAAACTATAAATGTTTTGCTCATTTTTCAAAAAACAAGCCTGAAATTCTTTCTTAAGACTTGACTTTTAGTGGAAGCCCTAGGAACTGCAATCTGGGAGGTATTTCTTTGATTTTCCCATAAACAAGGATTTGGATGGGCTAACACCTAAAATAAAAAATTCCGGATGGATTCTCCTCGGGTTTTCTCCTGCCATATCAGTTCTGTTATACTCACATACATTATTTTAACAGTTTTAGAAACGTTGGAGCGTTTTCTATCCAATACTACCAATTATATGCAAATCCTAGTTTATGGGCCTGAGTAACAGGCAGTTTACTTTGGGCACGTCAGTCATCCGAAATACCGAATACTGCCACTGGCCCTCAAGAAGTTAATGAAGCTGCCAGTTGAGGACTTGTGAGAGCTCTGTTTCTCAAACTAGACAATCGTATGTACTTGTCTTCTTGCTCCTTTTTCTATTCTGGTTAGAGCCAGTTTGCGCTGTTCTGTGAATGGAAGTAATCCAGTGTTGTATGAGATCTTCAGTTTCTTCGCAATTTATTGCAGGGAATAGCCATCATTTCTCAGAACAAGAATAGGCTGATGGAGTTTCAGAAGAAAGTAAAACAAATTCTGGCCATTTCGAGCCTGTAATCGAACCCACAAATGCTGATGTTCCAGATACTCAACTAGTCTAAAGAAGGCCTGTTTTTATTGCTTCTTTAATCAGAACAACAATTTTCAGATGTGCTAACATAATTGCAAAAGGGTTTTCTAATGATTAGTTAGCCTTTTAAAATGATAATCTTGGATTAGCTAATTGCCATTGGAACACAGGAGTGATGGTTGCTGATAATGGGCCTCTGTACGCCTTTGTAGGTATTCCACAAAAAATCAGCAGTTTCCAGCTACAATAGTCATTTATTATAACATTAACAATGTCTACACTATATTTCTGATCAATTTGATGTTATTTTAATGGACAAAAACGTGGACATTTCTAAGTGACCCCAAACTTTTGAACGGTAGTGTACTTACAGTATTGTCTGAACCTTTTTTACAGCTTTTTAACATTTTTATTTTACTGTTTGTGGGTACTACTTTAAGTGTACACTCGCACACTCCCCCTCATGGATTTTAATGGAATGGACACTTCACCAATCCGATGGTTTTAAATGCATGACGGGGAGTGAACAAGTACACATTTAAGGGTAGGGAATCAAAATGCAGCCACTGCCATGTCATGTGTGCATGAATCCTGGATTATTTTCTACATTTGTTACATGGATTCTCTCCTCAGGCTAAGACGACAAAGAAGATTGTGTTAAGGCTGGAGTGCGTGGAGCCCAACTGCAGGGCCAAGAGAATGGTGCCCATCAAGAGATGCAAACACTTTGAGCTGGGAGGTGACAAGAAGAGAAAGGTAAGCAAGCACAAACTCTCATTCCAACTAAGTACTGAAACACTGCTTTTCCTGGCCTATGTTTATTCTGCTTCTGGAAAGGGTTGTGTATTTGCTCTAGAACCATAAATAGCAACGTATATGGTTTGTGGACGTCAAAATTAATTGGATTGTTAATCAGTGACATTTGACACGTGGTTCAACTACTGATACATGTCTTTGCTCATTCACTTTACGTCGTTCCTCTGCATAAGGTTTAGTCAATTCCAAATATACACGCTTCCTCAGAAGTCTTTGTGGTTAAGATACTGCCTAGAGAGGAATTGGCAATAGCACTCTGAAGGCCTTCACTGGCCAAACGTGTGCTACTCTGGAACGGTTTGCCTTTTATATATGCCCTATTTGAATTTTTACAAGTTCTAATTAATTTGTCAGATTTAAAGATGATTGGATTCGGAAGCAGTGTTTGTATTTTTCATTTTGGAAAGGTGAACGTGAATGATTAATTGTGCTGTTTGAATATCTATGCACTGCCTTTTAAAACGTTTTCATTTTCTCCTTTCAGGGCCAGGTCATCCAGTTCTAGGCTGTGGTTCAATTCGTTGGGTGGACTTTTTTCAATAAATGTATTGAAATTG